>NW_006800159.1:309853-311067 GCF_000485575.1 Poecilia formosa | reverse complement strand
ATAAACGGACATGAAGGTTACTTGAACATTCCCCATATACCCAAATATAAGGAAAACTTTCCACTTTGATATAAAACACTCCTTTAAAACTGCAGTGTGTAACTTTTATAAAAAAAAGAAAATATGTTTTGTACATTTTTGTTAAAACTGTCACTATGTTGTGACAGTAAAATATGAGACAGATAATCTGTGAAAAAATATTAAGCTCCTCTATTTCCTCCTCCCTGTGCTCCTACTGCCATCTGCAGAAATACAACACTCAGTCAGAAATAACTATCAGGGCCAGGGGGAGGGGAGGGAGTTTAAGCAAAGTGAACAGATTTCTATCAGGTAATTCCAGAACATCAGTGTTTGCCTGCTTTAGAATTCCAGAACTAATTGGAATGTATTTGGGATCATTGTTCTGGTGGAACAGTCAGTTTAAGAAATTGGATGTGTCCATCGGTCATCAGCCTTGTGCAATGCACCAGTAATTTTACATGGTGTAATTTTATAGCATAATCAAGTAACTGTTTCCTTCAGTTATATAAATGCTATACATATCATATATGATATACAGCAGTTTCAAAAATTGTAAGACTTTAATGTTTTACTATTAAAGAAATTTGACTTCGTAATTTGTAACACCTCTGTCTCTTTAAAACCTCATGATCTTTCTGAAACTCAGCCAACAGGCAGAACGTGAAGTACCGGGAGGAAGCGAGAGGAACCAGCAAGGAGTAACTGAGAATACATTGTGAACTGAGGAGCTTGATTAGTGAACAAGGAACAGATGGCTGAGCAGAAGGCAATGAGTATGAGAGGCCCTATGGGCCAAAACTTACAAACTCTCTTACATTCACAGTCAAACTCTCTTACACGTACTATCGTACGGAAGTTCAGTTTCTGATTGGACCCCAGGCAGGAGTAGTCGGGTTTGCACGGACAGAAAAATAGTTGAGTGGCAGCGACTCACCGAGGCAACTAATATTTATATGACATCGTTAGCGCTCCTACAGTAATGTCAGCATTATCAGAAGTGTTTAGAAGCCGACAGCCAGCATCTGTCAGTGGGATAAAGCTAGTCGTCTCTTCGGAAATGGCAGTAAAGCCAGCCTGCACTTGGTTTTAATGTGCGCGACAGCACAAGTTATGGCGCTCTTTTTTCAAAATAAAAGTGGACCTCCAGTTTATGTTTGATTCATGTTTCTCTCCTGCTGCTTTAAAAATGTAAA
>NW_006800159.1:307501-308649 GCF_000485575.1 Poecilia formosa | reverse complement strand
ACATGCTAACAGACGCTAGTGTTAAAAACAGAACGTCAACATGCTAACAGAAGCTAGTGTTAAAAACAGAACGTCAACATGCTAACAGAAGCTAGTGTTAAAAACAGAACGTCAACATGCTAACAGAAGCTAGTGTTAAAAACAGAATGACAACATGCTAACAGAAGCTAGTGTTAACGTTTTCCAGCGAACCTTCCGGTAAGTTTCCTTCCATGGCGGAGTGGTTCCTTTGTAAAGCGAGCGGTGTCGGTCCAAAGCGTCCATGAACAGCCTTATAACAGGACACACAGTTACATTTTAAGGACGGGGAGACTTCTGAAACACAAGATTTCAGTTATTTAACCTCCTGTCCCGGAAGTCGACCTGCAACACCGAGAAAGACGTGATGGAATATGTAGTTCTTTTCTTTCTTTCTTTTTTTTTTTTACCCAGAACTTTATTTAATGTTGAAAACGATACAATTTCAAGTTTAAACAAAGAAAGGTAAAATAAGATGAAGGATTAAGGAAAAAATAATATATAAATAAATAAAGATAATTAAGTTTATTAAGTCCATGCAGTTCTCATATAAGCATGCTGCTGTTGGTTTTCCATGAGTTTAAGGTCCGCCTAACATTTTGAAGAGATTCACAGCAGTTTCAAGAAAAGTTAAAAAAAAAAAGGCCAACAAAATAGAAAACGATTAATTTACTTTACTCAGTCTGAAGCCATTTTTATGTTTTAAATCTTTAGTTATACAGATTTTTATAAAAGCTGTATTTCCTGTTGAGTGGGTAAAGCTAAAAAAGAGAGGAAATGAAAAATCACGATAAATAATTTTTGGGATTTTTATTTAATGAATTTTGTGGCATGCCTGTAGTTAAATTTTCTCAGTTTTGCCCTTTAGGACAAAAAGTTTGGACACCATTGGTCCAAATCTAAGGAATCTATTGTTGTGTATGAAAAGTTTCCATAAAATGATAAAGGAGTTTATTATCAGATCAAGGGTGAATAAACGGACATGAAGGTTACTTGAACATTCCCCATATAGCCAAATATAAGGAAAACGTTCCACTTTGATAGAAAACATTCCTTTAAAACTGCAGTGTGTAACTTTTATAAAAAAGAAAATATGTTTTGTACATTTTTGTTAAAACTGTCACCATGTT
>NW_006800159.1:277902-305156 GCF_000485575.1 Poecilia formosa | reverse complement strand
ATACATAATGTCATTTTGCAAATTAACACAAAGCTTTTGGCCTGTTATAACCGCCAGAGAGAAACTTGATGTGTAAAACTGAAATTTTAAGTTAACTTCTGTTGCAATCAAACTCTGTAAGAGAGTTTGTAAGTTTTGGCCCATGGGGCCTCTCTCTATATATATATATTAGACAGGTTGCCAGTCCATTGCAGGGCAACACAGACAAACAACCATGCACACACACTTTAGAGACCAATTAATCTGACAGTCATGTTTTTGGACTGTGGGAGGAAGCTGGAGTACCTGGAGAGAACCCTCCATGCACAGGGAGAACATGCAAACTCTGGGAATTGAACCCAGAACCTTCTTGCTGCAAGGCAACAGAGTTACCAACTGCTCCACTGTGCTGCCCCACAAACTGGATAACTAGGAAAATGAATCTAAAACAAATAACTAGACATAAGGAACATAACAGCTAAAGCAACTAAGGTAAAACAGAAACAAGGCTGATCTAATCAAAGAGACTAAGGAACATAGATTGATAATGACACTATAATCAAACACCAAAACAAGTCAGGACCTGACACCCAGACGTTTAGAAAAAGAGACAAAACACCAAAAGTTAATCCTGACCTTTAACCTTAGTATATCTGGTTAATTCAAGTGAATGCCTGACGTGGCATTTTTTGTTTTGTATATTATATTTGTATTAGTTAGTTCCATTTATTTATTTTTATTTCAGTTATGCTGCTAGAGGCTTAAGCCGCTGGAGGACAAGCTATCCACTTTTCCTACTTTCTCTACTTCTTTATTTGCTGTAGAGGAAAGTATTTTTATGTTTTCTTTGTGTGTGTTTTTTCCCCTCTATAGAAGCTAAACCTGGTCTGACGTTCTGTTAGCCTGTCATCAGGGAGTCGTTCTCCCTCTTCCACTGGCTTCTTGCTTTGCATGAGCATAGAAAATCCTCCTTTCAGTCCTTTTGTCTCTTTCTGTGTCTCTGCTCCGTCATCGATTCCTAAAATTAACAAAGCAAAAAAAAAAAAAAAAAAAAATTAAAATTAAATAATGTATAACACTGGTCAACAGTCAAAACATTGTTTGGGGTTTTTCCACTGCTGTAGGGTCCTTTTGAACAGCTGAATCCAAAAATCAAACTGGTTTTGTTAAATCAAGTCAACTTTCTGAACTATGGAGCAACATGAGCATCAAAATGCATGACTTGTTCTCACATCTGGGTTGGTTTCCTGAGAATCTGGATCAGTGAGTGATGAGCAGGAGGAGAGATTCCATCAGGACAGAAAGGAGGTAATGTTTAATTCACATGTACTTATCAGTGTTTATTATTCAATTTATAGAAATCCAAGTTTGTAACATTTAATTTATACACCATGTTAGAAATCAATTTTTTTCTCCTAAAACCTTTCTATGGATGAGAAATATTAACAGAAATGAACTGATAAAGTCACAAAAATGTCATCAATTTAGTCAGATCAGATTTCTCTAAACCAAATTAGACTAAAAACCTGACCTGATTGAAAAAAATGGACATCATTTTTGGATTCAACAAAATAGTCCTAATTCAGCTGAAAAAATATAGACATATATATATATATATATACAGACATTACATTAAAACCCAGTGTAATGTCTGTTTTGAACGGTGAAAATGAGGGAGTAAGCCGATACAATTCCCCGGATGAGGCTGTATAGATATCCTGTTGGGTTTCGACACCCACACGGTGTTCCGTGGGTCTGATTCATAAAAACCTGTCAGCAGCTGGCCCCCCGCCTCCAGCCTCCCCCACCCGCCTCGGCGTAGCAGCAGCCGCCGCAGTTTCAGTACCGCGGACAGCGAAGCTCCCAATAGGCCCCGGCGGCCAGCGGCAGGCCAATGGCTGCAGCGGCGCGGGTGAACACTGAACACCAGCAGCAGCATCAACAGCAGCTGCATCCCGGCAGCAGCCAATCAGAGGCCGTCGCTTCCCCTCCCACATCCAACCCGAATAACTGCAGATGCCCGCATCCAAGCAACGATTCTCTCTCTCTCTCTGGCAGCTTTACAGAGAGAATATCTGCCATCTATTTTTGGATTTCATCTATTCCCCCCCCACACACACACACGCGCACTCTCTCTCTCTCTCTCTCTCTCTCTCTCTCTTCTTCTTCTTCTTCTTCTTCTTCTTCTTCTTCTTCTTCTTCTTCCCCGTTTTCAGGTTTTGTGTCAGTTTAGGGATCAGAACCTGTTGTCTCTCTGTTCTGTCTGAAGATCCGTCCGAGCTGTGAGCAACAGCCTCGACCGACCAAAGTAATCTCTTCTTAATGGAAGACACCTTCTCTCGCGCTCTGAAGCGCTTTTTCGCATCTATCCTGGGCCCGTGTTCCCATCGACGAAGGAGGGGCCCCCAGTGAGCGAGGCAAAGGGGGGCGACCAGAGAGACCACCGGCTGGGGGGAGAGAGAGACGCGCGTCAGGCTCTGTTTATGTAGGCTACCATCCGGGACGGAAGCCGTTTTGAGCCGCTGCTGGTGGATGCCGATGGTGTGCAGATTTTTTTTCTTCTTTCAATCTGAAAGCGCCGATCCGTCGAGAAGGAACACATGGATCCCACAGGAGAGAGGATTAATTAGAAGGTAGGAAAACACAGAAAGGACAGAGGCATGTTTCTTTTCTTTTCTTTTTTTTCTTTTTTTCTTTTTAAATGAAAGGCAGTCCAACAAAAACGCTAATAAAATGTACATTTTGCTTCAGCGTAACCCCTCTGCAATCATTCTGTTTGATTCATTCAAACAAAACCCTGAAGATAAATCAGCATGGTTCTGTTCATTATCTGTTTTTCTCGGATGGGTTGAGGCGGGCAGGCGCAGCGGCTGCTGATGTCTGCTGGTGGGGGTGGATTCAAGGCTTCCATTTTGAAGCTAAGATGGATGCCTGCGCACATTTCTTTTTACTGTCTCTGCATGTGGCCTTTTCTCGCTCCTTATATAACGCCGATGATCACCAGTTGCCTGTGCCATGACAACAAAAAGAGCAATATGCCTCCAACCTGCAGGGCGGGCATGCTTAACGTGACCTTGTGCCGCGAAATGGTGCACTTTCACCATTTGTCACCACAACACCTACAGGCCTGCACTGATTGCACAACACGTTTATTTTACAGTATGTGGTTTAAAAGTCAAATGGTGCACCACAATGTTAATGTTGAATACAGATATTAACTGTTCTTAATAAATAGCTACAAATAATTTTCTGCAGTTACTTTTATATGCAAAAGTATTTATACGTCTTCAAATTTGTCCACATTTTGTCACAAACCATAAACTCTGATGTATTTTATTGGCATTTAATGTGACAGGAACACGATGCTGGAAGAAAAGTTCTACATGGTCTTCAAACCTTTTCAGAAATTCTTAGAAATCTTAAAAGTGTGGCACACGTTTGTATTCCGTCATTGGTTTGTTAAATGACCTGTTGGCATCATAATTACAGTAGCAACTATGATATGTAAGATAACTGATTTGTCTCTCATTGGAAAATTTGGTCTTAGAAGACAGGAGTCAATGCTGCATAGCAACAAGGACTGAAACAAAGAAGCACGGTGGTGCACAATGTTAATATGCAAGAGAAAAACTTACCTATTTCAAATGGAGATACTTTGTTTCCCTTTTGATGATAGCTGTTTAGCGCTACACTAACAGATGGCTTCAGGTATTCAGCTACTTGTTTGATGGGTGAAAAGTAGTTGACAGATTCTCCTGATCTAGATATCAACACTTTCCTAAAATAATGGCCTAAGTCATTTTTTGCCAAAAAAGCGTTGTTTTTTTGTTGATGTTTTTGGCTAAATAAATAAATAAATAAATAAATAAATAACTTATGCCGTTTTTACAGGAAAGTGATGATATGACTCTCTGCATCTCCTCCCAAGTTACCTCAGATGTCTTGAGTCCATATCTGGTTAATGCTCTGCTAGCCCAGCTGGAGCGTTGTGTGCCATCCTCCTTCTATTTTCAGACGATGGATGGGTGGGTCAGCCAGAAAAATGTAATCAAAACTTTGAATTTTGTTTAAGAATCTATGCTTCAATCTTTCTTCAACTTTATTTCTGACCGGTGTGCTGTGTTCCTCGTTCATCATGATATTGTGTTTTGGGGTGTCCGAGTAAATGAGGCTGAACACACAAATACACGCATCATTTTCTTTGACTTGTGAAAACCTAAAAACCTTGCTTCATGGCCTTCTTACCTCCCATTTTGACTTTTTGTGGTGGCCGAGCAGAACAACAACCTTAGACACAACAGAATGGTTTTCATCAAAACCAATCGAAATCCAGAGCAAAACAGAAATGAAAATCCAGGAGAAGATGTTAATGTTGTTGTTTGCAAATTTTCTGCATCCAGTCAGAATGAGCTCAAGCTGTTGTGTAAAGAAAAGAGGGTAAAAACATTATAAGTTTTGCGGCTGTAACTGCACCAAAAGGCGGTTTTAAACTGTGCTGATGCATGACTGACCAACAAATATCACATAAAGTCAAAATAAAACAAGTTCAACCTTGGCATCACTGTTTTAGCAAGGAGCTCAAGACAATAAGATTCCCTGAAAAGGTCTTGTAAAAGGTTTCCTAACATCTTCCAGGAAATATGTAAAGATTGGAGGTGCATGCTTCACGGTTGAGGCTTTGATTATTCATGTTTTCGGTGCCAGTGGAAGAAAAATACCACAAAAAAAAATGCAAAGCATCTACAGTCACTTAGCCTAAGTACAAATCCTGGGCCTCTATGATCACTTGATTAATATCTTTTACTATGTTACTGGAACATTTAATAAATATGATTGTAGTCTACCTCAATATTGAGAAACTTTACACTGACCTCTACAACAGAGTATGAGAGCCAAATCTAGATGAAAAGAAAGGAAAATTGGCCACAGAGGATTATATTTCAGCTAAAAAACTCTGAAATCTAGAGATTAATTTCACATATTTATGAGGAAAAAAAACAACTTGCAAATTCTTTAATGTTATAAAGTCATAAATCTGCAAAACACAATTTCTAATTTTTCCAAATTTACTCTAAAGGCAACAACTTTGTGACATGAAAACTAAGATGTTTTCTGATATTAAAAAGTCAGAAATAATAATTTAAAAAAGATCAGAAATGTCTTGGAAGTTTAGAAAAATTCTAACGCAATTTTTTGTCATTTGTGACAAAAATGTCAGAAGTTCTCCGAGATTGAAGTGGTAAAATTAGAGAAGGTACATCTGGATATTTTCCAGAGAGTTAAGTGGTAGATCTGAGATAAAATGACATCGCTCTGGTGCAGCCTTGATGGAAGCCATGTTGGAGCTTCTTCCTCACCGTCTCAGGCGTGTATTCTGGATCCCATTCGATGCTCCCTGGTGCAAGTCTGCACCAGGGAGCGCTTCTGATACAGAGACACAGCCTGGATCTACCACTGACACTGGAACATATCCAGGAAAAGGAGAAACTACACAGTAAAGGAAATACTGTAATACTGCACTGTAGTTAAAAATAGCATCCTCAGGAAAAAAAAAGATGCCAGTGAAATAGGTGCCACTATGCCAGATGTTTTTAATTGTGGATAGAAGGCAACAAGAAAAATATTTATAGGAAATTAAAAAGACTGCATGTCACTGCAGGGATGTGAGCACACTGAGTTTGAGTTTGGATCCGTGATGGTTATAAAGTCTACCAGCTGCAGCAATGCCTTATATAACAACATTTCTATAAACATTGCATGATAAATAATTTAAAAAAAAACTTCTAAAGATAACAAACACTGTTTTTATGGGTCGTCCACCTGTTTGGAGACGGCTGACAGGTGTTTTCAATCACGACCCAACAGACGTCACAGGTTCCCTCAGAACACAAGACCCAGACAACTTAGCATTATTGCCTCCATAAAGACTTCTCTTATATGTGCTTTACAATGTTATGGAAAACTTTCATAGCATTTCTTTATTGAAGAGTTCTACTGAGATAAAAGTAGAAAGACATGTAGAAAGACATGTGCCATTGGCCTTTTTGGGGTTGTGGCAGGAGAAGGACAGAGAAAAACACAATGCATGTAGCAAGAACATGTAGAACCTACTGTCAAAACACAGCCTGTGTGCATTCGTTTTACATCCATTGGGACAGTCATCATATGTTGGCCAGCCCTCTTTCCAACACATTGACAAGACGGTGAAGTCACAAAAAGTAACTCACCTTGTTACTCACAGCTGGACACTGTGAATGTAAGCCCTATCTACAGCTACAGGATACATGAACGTTTGGCAACAAGAGCTCATCAAAAGCAGCCCACATACTTCACTGATGCTATGGAACTTGTTCCAGAAAATCTCCGTCATTTCTTCACATTTTGTTTGATTTATGGAATCCACCATTGCGGCTATAATAATGACAGACTTCTATTTGTTGTAAAATGTCTTCTTTAGTAACTTTGCCGTCCTGTTTTCCGTTTACAGGTTGTAACTCCTCCGCAATAAGTCACTCTGGCCCCTTCAGAGCTCTTTGTCCTCACCAGTCAAAGAGCTTCCCCCCGTTGAGTCCGGTCTGTCTAAGGAGTCTGATCAGACATCATGGGAACGGTGTTGTCGCTCTCGCCGAGCTACCGCAAAGCTGCTCTCTTTGAGGACGGCCCGGCCACAGTGGGCCACTACACAGCTGTTCAGAACAGCAAGAATGCCAAGGAGGCTGCGGCAGCGGCTAAGTCCCTCAAACGCCCCTCCATTATTAGTGCTTTGCCATGGAAACGGATCGTTGCTGTATCAGCAAAGAGGAAGGGTTCCAAGAAGCTGCAGTCAGAAGTTGGGGACGGCGGAAAAGGGAGCTCCCCGGACGGCCACGCAGCCACCACGACCAACTCAGCCTCCAACAGCCTAAAGCTAAAAAAGTCTCAGTCCTGCGCTAACCTCACGTCATACTCATCTGGTCAGGACCCCTCGGCTGCCACCACCACTACCTCCTCCCACCTGCCCACCTCCAAGACCGTTGCAAACGTAGCTGCTGTAGTCGCCAAAAAGAATTCCCTCACAGGACCTGGAATCCTGCCTTCCACTGCCGCTGGAACGCCAAAACGGATCATTGTTCAGGTAAGGCAAATGTCACGTTTTTAATCTTTTTGCCTGAACTCAGCAGGAACAACAAGTTAAAGTTATTCTCCAAGACGACTTCAACTTGGCCCGAATGCAACTGTCCATCATTTAACAAACACCTGAGCCTGTTATAACGGCTTCCTGTTCATTACAGAATTGATATTAAAATGTTACCGTTTGTTTTTAAAGCTCTTACTGGCCTTGACTAACCTTACTTATTTGACCTTTTAAGTCCTCCTGTATGTGGGAGACCCCTAAGGTAATCAAATCAGCTTTTATTAGATGTCCCAAAGGATGAGGCCGAAGCACTGGGATTACTGGGTCTTTTCAGAGGCAGCACCCCAACTCTGGAACAATCTCCCTCTAGACCTTTGATCCATCTTTAAGTCTAAAGCTCAAGACCTGATCACCTTAGTTGACTGTTTTTAAAGGGGATTTATTATGCAAAATTTCCATTTTGCACATTTTTGTACTTTCATTCATTCAGCCATTTTCTTGTGCAAGTGTAAATGCTGAGTTGGGGTTTGGGGAGCAGCAGCTGTTTGTTTGGATTTAAAGTGATAAGAGCCCCTGAAACATCTCCTTCTCAATATAGGCAGAACTGACCAAACCGAATCTCATTATCTTAGAAAGATTTTGTGCTAAAAATCTTGTGAAAATCTTATGAATATGTTACGTGTAGCCCATAGAGTGTGCTACACAAACCAGGTGACATGTCATGTTCAAGGAAGCATGATGTGTCACCTTTAATTAATCGATCAGTCAATCAAACTGACATCTGTTTCGCCTTGCACCTTCTGTTTCTTTCCATTGACCTGTATTGTCTTTTCTGAACCCCAGGCTTCCACCAGTGAACTGATGCGTAGCCTCGGAGAGTTCCTCTGCCGCCGTTGTTACAGACTGAAGCGCTTGTCCCCCACAGACCCAGTGCTGTGGCTGCGCAGCGTGGACCGCTCCCTGCTCCTGCAGGGCTGGCAGGATCAGGGCTTCATCACTCCAGCCAACGTGGTCTTCCTCTACATGCTGTGCCGCGACGTGGTCTCGTCCGAGGTGGCCTCTGAGCGGGAGCTCCAGGCCTCGCTTCTCACCTGCCTCTACCTTTCCTACTCCTACATGGGCAATGAGATCTCTTATCCGCTGAAGCCCTTCCTGGTTGAAGCAGAGAAGGAAGCCTTCTGGGATCGCTGCCTGGAGATCATCAACCGGATGAGTGGCAAGATGCTTCAGATCAACACCGACCCACACTTCTTCACCCAGGTGTTTGCCGACCTGAAGAATGAGAGCAAGAAAGAGGAAGAGAAAACTAAGCTTCTCATAGGCCTTGACCGATAGAAAGGATCTGGAAGGTGAGTTAGGAAAGGTGGAAGGATAGAGAGGTTACAGTCAGGGAAGGCAAATGGGAAACAGAGTTGTCTTAACTTGGAGAGATACAGTCGTCTGGCATCTCTTTTGGTCCACCATTTACCAAATTTCTTGTTCGTAGCCCCAAGGAAAAAAACATTTCAGTTCATAAATAGAAATGAAATCACCAGAGCCAGCTAATGAATCACTTATACACAAACAGATGGCCTGTGGGACAGATTTACCACGTCAGAGTCAATACAGTGTGAGACCCTGAGGTGGTTCCTACACCTTCACACCAATTAGTCCACTGGACCTGATCAAAGTATGACCTCTTAGCCTGAATAACTAAAGTGACTTGGCTAGAAAAAAGAAATCCCAAGACATTTTTTCTAACTACAGGTAAACACTGAACATCATTCAAATGGGGAAAAATGTCTCTTATAGTGCCTTGCAAAAGTATTCAGACCTCTTGAAGTTTTACACATTTTGTCATGCTGCATCAAAAAACTGTGGCATATTTTAATAAATTATTTTATTGTACACAATGAAATAATTTATTTTTATTGGGACATACATGGCTTAGAGCAAGAAGACATGATTGTTTCTAGAGTTGGACAGTACAGTAAGTACAGTAAGTAATTGAGATACTATTTTTGAAAATTGCAATGAGACTGTTGGCTACAACAGACCCATGTTCTTAGACTCTTTCCTCATCTTTCATCACAATGTTTCCACCAGTCCTTTTGTGGTAGAGCATCTAGGCCAACAAAAATGTCCATCCACTGTGGGACCAGAGAACAAAACGATTTCTGACATCCAAAAATTGCATACATGGCACTTAAAATATAAGATTCCTCCAATTAGTGCATCAAAGCATTCTTATCATATTAACTGTGATGTGGCACTCTGATATGTTTTTGAAAAATTGATACATTGTTATGTGACAAAATGTTGAAAAGTTCAAAGGACTGGAATACTTTTGCAAGACACTGTATAATATCTCTTATCTAGAAAGCAAAGTTCTTTTGGAGATACTAACAGGAAGTATTTCAGAGATATTTTTGATATCAGTCTTTAGCCTTAGGCAACA
The DNA here is from genome assembly GCF_000485575.1 of Poecilia formosa. Lineage (NCBI taxonomy): Eukaryota > Metazoa > Chordata > Actinopteri > Cyprinodontiformes > Poeciliidae > Poecilia > Poecilia formosa. Next base: position 295,626 of record NW_006800159.1, on the reverse strand, counting down.
AATCAATCTGACCTGGAACTTTTTCAGGGGATATCATCTGAAATCTTCCAAACTGGTTCAGAGACGGCAGACATGGACCCACATTCACATACAGCACCAATCAATAGTATACATTTTGAGTCAATGGCTTGACTTTTGACAAATATGTTGTGTTTTACACGCATTGGCACTAAATCACTCCATGAAACCCAAACACACAGCCAACAACTGGCCTCCTCCTCTCAGGCTTACTCTCATGGTCTTGCTCAAGCTCCTTAGCTGACACCATGATGTGGGAGAGGGGAAGTCAAGCAGTAATATTTCTCCCCGGTGAAATCTTCGCTGTAATTAAATATTCCATCAACAATATATCTAAAGTACTGTATTTTAAAGGAGCATTCACATTTTATTCAGGAAAACTCCGCGAACCGACTACTTATATAGAAGGTTAAGTGAAATCTTAGTCCTTCTTGCACAGATCATTGATCATTAAGCAAACCTACCCGCCCTTAAAATGTTTACATTTACGAAAACATGACAAAGTGCAATACTCAACCCTCCAGGGCACATATTTACATGGGGAACAGATTTAGTTGTTTTAATTGCTGCATGTCGGTGCTGAATACTGAAAACATAAGTAGGGAAGGAAAAAAGGAAAGGAGCAGGGAAGGAAGGATGGAAAGAAAGAAGGAAGGAATATTGTATTCTTGGTGACTTCCTGTGTCATGAGGGACGTCCTTAAGCATAAATACTGAAACATCTGAAGAAAACCTAGTCATATCAGAGAGTACATAGATGTATTTCCTCTTCCAAGGCAGTTCTATGACTTCACTGTTTGGTTCTAGAGACCCGGGCTGCCGGTACCATCCTCCGTCTCCACTGCTCAGTGCTTTCAACAGCAACACGGACAAAACTTCTTTCCCTTCACCTACCTTGCTCCGGACCAGTCAATCTAGTCCAAACCAGAGACTAGATACATTTTTAGGTCAGGCGACCTGGTTGGCTTTATGTTCTGACCAAGCTGTCTGACATGCATGTGTGCTTCTGTAGGTTCCCTAGCATGCTGCTTTGTGTTGGACACGCCGCACCTCAACAACACAAAAGAGACTGAGGGGTGGTCATGCTGAACTACTGGAAGTAAGACACCATGTTGTGGCATCAAGATGACATCTCTCTCATGGGGGAGACTGAGTGACTTGGCTTAGAATTTATTCATGAAAGAGCAGGCAGTAGCCCTTCATTTTAAACTTCTATTATGTGGTGACATAGCACCAGGGTTGAAAACGAGCCCACATGATTTCCAGTAACTGAAGTTCACTGTAAAATAGATAGGCCTCGTCTACACCTCTCCAGATATTTTTTGAAGCAGATTTTTTTTTTTTTTTTGTCCTTCAGTTTGGAAAAAGTCTGCATCTGCATTGGCACGGTGCAATAGGATTCCATATCATAATGCTGTAAGGCCTATTTTGTCCCAGCGGGTGGCGATAATGATGACAATAATGATATCGAAATTCAAAAGCAGAGGATCCTCTTATAAACCCTCGTAACGCCTTGTTCATGGCTACCTTTCTGTCTACGCAAATGACATCTCAGAACTGAAATGCCCTTACATGGGCACCAACTTGTCAACTAATTTTGTAATCAGTATTACTTCAAAGTGATGTTCATGACATCAGAATGCTCAGTAGGCATCTATGACAAAAAGCTGGACTTGAACTGGGCCTCAACACCACTCTAAGTCCCCACATTCCAAAACCCTTTCTAGTTCATTCATGCCATTTACAGAAATGTGTTTGAAATAAAAAGTAATTTTACTTAGGGCCTGGTCAATGCAAAACATGTTTTAGGGTCAGGGATAGGGTTAGGGTTACGTTTAGGCATTAAGGAATGAGGGGATTGCGAGCGGTGGGTCCTAAGGCTGGACCACAAGACCACTGCCTGGACAGTGTCAGCATTTGATTGGGGAAAAGGTCCACATTTAACCCAGACACCTTAAATCCGATGTAGTTGTCATGCCAGGGCGCAAGATGGCGAAGGGGATTTTAACATGTTGAACCTTAGCTTCCAACTCACTAGCTTCCAGTTCATTTAGAAAACAGTAACCCGTCTCTGATGAATCAAGTAACACACAAATTCCTAAGTTGTGTTAAAGTGAACAGGTAAAGTAGCATGCACAGTACAAAATGCTATCCGCCACTGTTGATGTTATTATCTGATTAAATCCTACAGTCGTGTGTTCTGCACATGTGTGCTTTCACACCTGTGGAATACTCCACACCTCTGTGGAGGTTGCTTCAGAAAGGTTTCACTCTGAGCCCTGGCTTCAAAAAGTGCCGGTGTGAGAAACTCTGATCACTGGAGCGGCTGGATTTCAACAAGAATGTTACGGTTTCGGTGAAAATATCAGCTCTGATGCTTCAGACTGAAAGCCTCTCTGAAGCTTTTCCATCAAGAAAAGATTCAAAATATTCTTCCAAAACAATTCTAACTCAGTGTGGACATGCACAAAATGGGATGATACGTCATTTTTAATATTTTCCGTGTTATCAAATCATATGGATGCACCACAAACATTCTAAAGTTCATGGTTTTTAAAACTCACCTTTGGAAAGGTATTTTTTTCTTTCTTTTTTTTACTGAACTGAAAATATTTGGTTTCCAAAATATCTGGTTTGTGTGGACAGGCCTTTAGTTCATAAACTTCTAACTTGCTACAGAATTTTCACCTAATTTGTGAGACAAATGAAAGGTACTTTCGATTGCTACTCGTCAAGGTAAAGCAACCAGAGCAGAGCCACAGAGGATGACGGTTTGACATTATCATCCCAGAGGCTTTACCTTGATCATTTTATGTCATAAAGTCAAACTGTAGCGAATAAACTGTCTTCAGTTGTTAAAAATCTCTGCCTTCTCATAAAGGTCAGAGATCTTGTGCCATATCATTATGAAGACTCATTATTTCATATAAAACTAAAAAATAAATAAATAAAAAAACACAAAAGAAGAAAAATGAGCCAACTCAGAGTTTCTGAGTCCTGAACAAGAGAGACTGTAAAGAAAAAAAGTTTTTCATACATTCTGTATCAGAGATGTAGAGCAGAGAAGAAGGACTTTGGTGGGTTGCAAAAACATGGAAGCTTGTGATTTTGTTACACAATGAAATTGTACCTTTGTTAAATGTATGCCAACTTTGGAATCACATGACTACAGCATTCAACGCATCTATGTGGATTTTATGATTTCTGAAGAATAATAATAGGCTATTTGATGTTTCAGAGTACTGAGCAAAATCAGAATTGCGTTTCTAGGTGGCTTTTGAAAACAGAAGGAAATGGCTTTTTAAACATGATAAATGACTATGAATTATCTGCAAATTCCAGATGAGATGTGTCCATGTTGCAGATATTTGTCAAACTCTAGTTGCAGTTTATGTATATGGTACTTGGCTGGGCTGCAGCAGCTAAAATGATGAAAATCATGTAGCCATATTACTACATCAGACCTCACAAGTCAAATATGCAGACAAAGGATGAAATTAGGCCAAAAGAGCTTATTTATATGTCACTCTACCTGGAAGTTTCTGATGGCTTAATCAGACCAGTAGCATCTCTTTTAAAGGCATTTCCAACCTGACTTTCCACATATTGTTTTCTCTTTAGCAGTACAAACTCCTGTAGGTAATACATCTGTTGCTGCAGGGTAATGGAGGGTAAAAGATGTGTCCAAACGGTAGAGATGCTAATTTTCCCAAGGCCGTCCAATGAATCCACAGAAGTCAAGGTGAAAACAAATACCTTGTTTTTCTAGATTTCTGTGATTTCGGCAGGTCCAACATTTCAAAGAGCGATAATGAATGTGCTGTTATTTGATTTCGATTCTTGGAAAAGTAGCTAAAATCTTAAGGGTTTGTTAAAACCAGTACAAGCTTTCTGTTCTCCTGCAGTGATTTTACAATAGCTATATCTTATCACCTTCAGTTAACCCGTAAGCTAACTTTTCATTGCTGCCAGGAAATTTATTTCTAATTGACCTAATGTAGGCCTATTTTACAGGCAACAAGGTAAAACTGTGCTGGAAGACTTTAGTTATACCAAATTGGTCTTTGGCAAAAAGTCAATATCTTAATATTGTTCTTGGAATGTAATGTTGGTGAATCTTGGCACATGAATTTGCACTGTCTAACTGCTTTACATTTAATGTTGTGTGACAGAATTTAAATGTAAAATTGTGCTAGCAGGTTTGCTAAAGTATGAACCTCCTCAAAGGGAGCTAAGTTTTTCCAGTAGTTCACACCTTAAGGCTCTAACATTCGGTACCAACACACAGAGTATGTTCAACAAACTGTTGAACATACTCTGTTTGTTGGCAGACAGGCATTTGGTTCATAAACCAAAGGCCATTTAATTCAAATGCCTTTGAATTAAATTTGTCAGGCATTTGAATTAAATGCTAAATGCTAGCATGACTGTAGCTTAGCTAGTCTACATGTCTGTTTACTACAAACTCATGAAATCTCATAGATATATCTTCAGTTTGAGAAACCCAAAGCTTGATGAACATTTTGTGCCAAACTCCAGCTGCCAACCTGTGACCGAACAATCATTCTAGAAAGATATTGTTTTGCTAGAAGCTAACTAGATCATGTTGAAATCTGAAGTCTCCACAGGGCCTGTCACTGAAAAAAAATAAGCACCCAGCTATATGGGGCAGTCAGTTTGCACTCAGAAGTCATAACTAATATGTTATATGTTGGGAAAATCAATGTTAACAGGTTACCAATGGCTGCCACACGTTCAAAATATAGTGACAATTCTAATAGAATATATTTATTTGCACTTCTGATGGTTTGTATGTCATGAAATCAATCACAAATCATGATACTCATATTGAACAAGTTACAGTGTTTTCATCCATAAGATGTAATGTGGACTTGTATAAGTTAGCCTGTTCACACAGAACAATTCTCAATTTCCACTCATTTTGCATCTATCAGCTGGAATATATAGTTAAATTCAGGGTGACATCATTTCCAGATTAAGCTTTGACTTCGGTGATAAATGGACCATAACGGTATATTAAAAATATTAGAACAACTATGTGAATGTCAGATGATGATTTTTGTCAGACAAGTGTTGATGTGTTTTCTCTAAAAACAAAACGATTCGTGAACATTTATCCACATTTTTGCACCAAGCTGCTCCCATCTGCTAGGGGACAGTAACCTGACAAGCTTAAGGTGATAACACCAGAAGGATCGTTTTTGTGATAGAAAAGTGTGACTTGGCAATTTCCGCCCAAATTTTCATCGAGGATCAACTCATTGCAATGTGCCATATTTTATCTTGCGTCATGTACAAGACAAAAACTATTGTGGAAGCTTCTGATATGATGAAATTGGTTCAATTTTACTCCCTTTTCATTTGTGGCTCATGTGTAAAGAAGAATCTTTGTTGAACAAAAGTCAAGGCTACTAGTGTTACTAGAGTGCTAATGCTGCAATATGTTATGTGGATGTATGAATATGTATGTGAGAAATAAGAATTATTTGATCAACTGTTACAATGACTTTATATAAAAATCTTTCCAAGCACTGTGTTTTTGTTTATTTCTAGGATATAGAGTTGTTTTCTTTTTTTTTTTTTTTCCTTATTTTATTTAAACAGACATTTTCAAACTTTGGCCTCAAGGGGGCAACAGGAGATGTTTGAAGAAGATTTTAGCCATTCATGGTCTCATGTCATGTACAATATGACATAAACTTTTTTATTATCGTTGCTACTAACAAACTTATGTTATCACCATAAAAAAGGTACCATAGCGTATACATTATGTGTTTGCACTACATACTAACAGAGAAGAAACAAAACAAAACAAACAAATGAATCAAAAACTTAGCAGGACAATTGTACATACAACAGAAAAATCCAGGGCAATACATTAAAGTACACATATTTTCAAACAAGAGGACATCTTAAAAACATTTTTTGACTTAAGAAAAAATAAGGACTTATGAAACAAATTCAACTAAATATTCCATTGCATAAAATCAGGGATGGTTTTAAAAGAATCAACATTTGGCCAATAGGAGAACGTTCCTTGATGTAAAGTCATTAATGATGTCATCACATGAAATCTGCTCAGCTACTGTTGGCGTTCCTGAGACATGGTGGACCTCAGATATGTTTTTGTAATGTTTGTTATTACACAATAGCCAGCCCCGCCCTTATCTCGCCACTCATTCGACTGACTACTGACCAGTTCTCTGTCTAACAGGTCCGGCAAATCTCTGAAACCCGGGTCTTACCCCAAAGTCGGTTTATAAGAGATATTCTATTTAAACTGGTGGTGGAAAAGACTCGTCTAGCTCTAACTACCTACAATCCAGAAGTTATTACCCTTTTCAGTTGAGAAACAGTCAGCTGAGTAGCCCTCACAGCTGCATAGCTGCAACAACCACTCCTGTTAAGGGTAGCTCTTTTCCTAAAATAACGGCACTTGTTTACGGCTAGATTAGATTTAGTGACTTAGACTTAAGTCCCAGGGTCATTATTTTTACACTCACCAAAGGAAAGTACGAAGCCACCACATCTCTAGAATCAGGTACGCTAATTTTACTGTAATCAGGGGAAACTACAATGATCAAATGACTCAATTAATCTCAATGTCCACAAGTTTCATTGGAATTTTTAGTATGTAATTTATTAAGCAAGCTTTAGCAGGGATAAATAATAAGCAGATTAACTTTCAGAGATTACAAATTTGCAATAAAACAATAAATTCAATTTAAATCAATTACAACCTATTTTCATTTCTATCCCTATCCTGTGTCACTAGTTTAACCAAGCGAGGCTCTTGGGGGGCAGTTCAACTCACACCCAGATGGCAATTGATCCCAGCAACAGAAATCTTCAGATATCCTTGGTCAGAGTCTTTGTCCTGACGCGGCAAAGTCCCCTTTCAGAATAGAAGCAAAGCAGAACTGCCCGTTGTCCTTCAAACGCACAGATCTTCGCCAATCAGTGACCTTTGTCTTTCCTCCAAGTCTGCTGCAGTAGGATAGAGATCGTTGGGTTGAGGCAGAGGTGTTGGTCGAATCAGGAACCAGGGCTGGGGGTAGATGGATCCTGTCCCTTCTTAGCGGCGTGAAGTCTCAACTTCCCCTTGGTTCCAGGGTGCTATCCTCTGCTGGTCTTTAATCTGCGTCCTCTTGTTTGCTCACCTTCAACGCCGCGGACAAAGAACAGTCTCTTCCCTTGTCTGCTGGTTTTTAAACCCTCTCAGCCCATGGTTGTGTATGGGAGAGGTCTACGTGACTTCTGAAACGTTCCGATGAGTCTATGGAAAGCCCCAACCTTTCCCAACCATCATCTCTTTCGTGACCCATTGCAGCAACTCTCTTCTGTACTTCCCTTTTCCTACTGGCCATCTGGCCATTTCTCGTAACTCACTTCCCTTTTTGAGCCTCCCCAGCACCCCCGCCTAGCTCAGTGTACTAATTGTGACACAGTCTGCTTCATTTCTCACGATCTCAACTCTTCAGTCATCTTATTTCTGTAATTTATTATAAAACATAATCAATTTGTCATTGTATCAACTTATAACTTTCAGTATGATTCTCCATCACTTATCTATTCTGTAACTCAAGCTGTTCCTATTTCTAATCATCAATAATCAACATACAACAGTCAAGTTGTTACTGTTACTACAGATCAAGAATACAGAATATATATTTCAAATATACATTACAGACCATTCCAATCATTACATATGTATGTATTTTTATTCATCTTTTAATCATCATTAAATCAATATGCAAGATTACTGTTATTTCTCAGGCCTTTCACCTACCATCTACCTCCAACACAACATCAGTGACCTTTAGTTACAGTTACATGTTACACCATTTCAAGTTCAATGTCAAAATCACATTTATAACCTTTTAGTTTATCTGATTTAGCATTCATTTGTAATTTTATAATAACCATAAATTATTAGTTACTCTTATTATAATCATGATGTGAGTTATTACAGACATTTCTGAAAAGAAACCAAGAATAATCCATTATTCTAATTATTTGATACCAAAGTTAAAGTTACTTGTTTCACCTGTAAGAACTTCAATAAGTTTAAGAGTAAGTGTAAATATTCTTATAATCAAACCATCAACCACTGGCTAAACCAATATTAATTATTGGTTTAATCATGTTATCATTATTAATTTAAGTATTTTACTGTGGGTTTTATCCAATTCCTCAAAATGTTTAGATTTTATTCTTTAAACCTTTAATGCTCCGAAATGAGCACTCTGAATTATTTTTATTCACTGCAGGCTGGAAACTTCCTCTTTCTTCAGGAAACCTGCTCTTCCTGTTCCATGACTCTCTTTCTGCCTGATTATGATTTTTTACGATTAAATAGAAAAAAGTAGAATTAAAGCAAAGTTTGCAGGACACAATAACAACACACACAACCAGATTACTTTTATTACCGTCTGACTCTACTGTTGGGTCTTGATGTCACCTGTGTAATTAGTTTTAAAGATAACTTTATTCATTGTTATTATTAAACTAAAATCTCCAGCATGGGGAAGTGGTATGAGCTCGACTTTTCTCGACACCCCCTCCTCGAGGTCAGACCTTTCACATGCTGGGAACCCAACACCCTCCTGCAGGTCTGCGTCCTCATCCCCTGGAAAGAGAAGATGGTCCTCTGGGATGTGAAGATCTTCCATCATGACAAAGGACTCAGCAGTCTGGGATGTGAAGATGCATAATCTCAAAACTCCACTGCTCTTTGACAGTAAGTTTCAACTTTGAAAAACGTCTCTCTGCTCCAGCCACAGATTATGGGACTGACCACAAGGAAGAACCAGCGAGGAGGACTGAGAGAGAGGTAATTAAATACTGGCAGTGTGAATGCTGGAACAACAGACTGGGCTGATTGACTAATAGGTTGCAGGTGTGAGGGGGGAGCGAGGGAAAATGGCACAGGGGGCGAGAGAGAGTACGCAACAGGGAAACTAGAAAAATAAATCTAACATTAAAGAATAACTAAGAAACTAGAGTAACAAAAAATAACTAGACATAAACATACTAAAGTGGAATCACAGAGAAAAAACTGAAGGCTGATTTAATTAAAATAAGAACCTAAGGAACACAGAATAATAAAGGAACTAGAATCGAGATCATTGTTTTGATGCCATAAAATAATATTTTTGCTCATGATCTGTTACAACAAACAAAAATAAGTTATGTGCTGACTGGGGCAGATTTTGGTGTATGTTAACTAAAACCACAACAAATCTGCAGTAGCAAGAATTGGTCTGTGGCTCATTGGGTGCTGTGTGCAGAGAAAGGGACGGGAGTTTAGAGGCTAAACGACCCGGTGTTCTTCCTGAGAAAAAAATAAAACCGGACTAATTTGAGTTCAACTAAAGAGAATTATCAACTGGCAATTCTAATGTCGTGACTCCTGTCTGTCAACAGAATAGGGTGTTTCTATTTTTTCCTCAATGTGGTGAATATAAAATAATAGTAAAACAAAACCCACCACAAAATAATCAAACAAATACACGTTTTTTTTACCTTTTTGTGCCGAGATTATATCTAAAGTCAGTGGGTTTGAAAAGACACCGGTGTTGTCCAGACTTAGCGTCAGACCCACGTGACCGGTGAGCAGCAGGGCTCTGTCCGAGGTGCTGAAGCAGGAAAACCAGCCCAGCAGCCGAATCCACCGTTAGTTTTCAGTGATATGTGGTCCAACAGCTCTGACTCGAGCTCCGAGCTGCTCCGCGTGCTGCTGTATCATCACTCAGAGATGGTTAACGTGATATCTCCAGACTCATCCCGCCCCTCGCGCCCCCTTTGGCACGCTTCCGCCTCAACCGACCAATGAGAGCGCTATGCGCTGCAGCTTATAAAGCGATCTGCCGTCGAGCTGTTCACCCCACCGTCCCCCGCCGTCGTATGAATCACTGAGCCGAGCCGCATCCCCAGATCTACCGCAACCCGCGAAGATGGCGACCCGGGTAAGAGAGCTATATGTATTACTGTCCCGCTGTAAGAAACAGAGTCGGCCCAGTGTTTGTCATGGGACAACATGCGGCTCACCCACTGCTGCAAGATGTCGGTTAAGCCTAATCTTCCCGTTAACCTGGAGCGCACGGCAGCCTCGTTTCCGCCTGAATGTCACCGTGACTGAAGAGCGGGGCTGTGTGTTTCAGCTTTAGCTGCCCTCTCTCTCTGTATGTGTGAGGAACATTTTGGGCCAGGTCTGCATGGTCTCAGCCTGCTAACAACTACCAGAATGAACAGAAAGCCGAGGCTTCGCTTTGCCCTTGAGCCGCCGTAGCTGCCTGACATGCAGCCAGTCCTCCGGATGGTCATCAAATAAGGAGGCAGGGGCAGGCTTTTTTTTCTTTCTTTTTCTTTCGTTTTTTGGTAAAAAAAACAACAACAAAAAAACAGCGCGTCCAATTTCGCGCAGAATGCGTTAATGTCGCCTCCGATCCGCAGCCCTGTGGCGCTGAAAAATCCGCACACAGCGGTGTATGGGTGGCTGCTGGATGGTGCATGTTGATCTGACTTGTTTTGTTCAACCCGTCGACGCGCAGGGGAACAGGGTGTTAAAGGTAGCTTGTGTTAAACCTGCCCCGCTCGCCTGCCATCAGTTTCACTACAAGCCCCTCCTTGCAGTCCTCATCATGTGAACGGGGTGGATTTCATTTAACAAGGCGAACCTCTCTTTTTTTCTGCTTTAAAAGCCTCGGAATAGCGCGATGTCTAAGCAAGGATTATGTAATTACCTCTAATTCCAGCAAATAAATCCATTTGATATGCTTTACTGACTTGACGGATGAAACCAGAGTTTTGTCCCCATGTGTTGACATGTAATGCACTGAATGTACCCTAGTAGAATATTTACTACTAGAGGGCATTTATCGTATCTTTTATAATTTATCGTGATCCGTTTCTAAGAAGCATTTTGATTTAAGGTTGTCACGATAAATTCTAATTATGGATCTTAAAATCCACTGAAGCTGTCAGTACTGTGGGGATTGTTAGTTTTACTATTTTCTCCACTGTTTGTTCAATGAGAATGTCTTTAAATATGAATACATCTAAAATATGATTAAATGCAGTTACTGTGTATGACTGGTGCCCCAAAGAAGTGTGTTACAAATAGGAATGTTTAAAGAGCAGCATGTATGATTTCTGTTATGCAGTCATAAAATTACCTAAAAAATGTAGTAAATAGTTCTTATGGTCACTTTTTTCGTTATCACCGTGGTACCACAAAATATCATGATGAAACTTTAAGTCCATGCCACCCATCTTCATTTACTACTCTAAACTAACCAGATCTTACTAAAGTTGAACCCTGTGGGCCAAATCCTGTCCACCATAACTATTTATTTGTGGAAAATAAATAGAACTTCAAGATAACAGCTGTGTGCTTATATGTTATCAGTCAAATCAGTTTTTATTGTACAAAAGTACATAATGTGAAAAGATGTTGAATATTATTGATTGATTACTTTGCGAGCGATGGAAACCCAAATCACATTCTTGGTTTGTGCCGACAAATCTGGTGAATAATTTTGATTGAACTTTAAGAAGTACTCATTAAATAGTAGGATATTTTTATCCTAGAGTCTAAATAAAGAGACTAAAAAACACCCTAGGAATTGTGTTTTTTTTTTTCACATGTTTAATCAGATCTTCCAGTCAATCAGAACAAGCTTCCTTGTAAGGATTCTGCCAACACCATGTTTTAGAGTCACAGTTATGTTTTTAATACCTGGTAAAAACCCAAACCAGCTCCTGGTTCTACCCCTTCCTTCATAGAGAAGGTCTGGAACCTGGGTTGCTGAGAACCCATTGCTTGCTGGAGGCGTCATTGATTGTGCTGAAGTTTGAAATAATTGGATCTGGTTTTATACACTAGCTAACGTTTAGTCATTAAATACAGCTGCAACAATAATATATCTTAAACATTCCTCCATCAATCACTCAATATTTGTAAGTGTGGCCAACAAGCTCTGGGTAGCTTGGTTTAATTCCAAAATATAACCCTCTATAAAACAGTGTAGAAAATCACCATCATCTTTCACAACTTCTTCTGTTCTCTGATTGGCCCCGTTAAAATTCTACTGGAGAAATCCACTTCAATGGGAGAAATTCAATTGAAGGCACATGAGAGTCAAGCAGAATTCCATAGGAAGGCAATGATCAGGCTGATGTTTTTAGAGAGATGTGCAGTGGTAGTTTTCTACCACATATAAACCTCTGATCATCAATTTTCTAGACCTGCTGCCAATTGTCAATTAGCTTGTCTCAGTTCTTCCAGTTTTTGCCCATCCTTTCAACTCTGACCAATGTCTCAGCTGAAAAATTAAGGCCTGCCCACATCATGATGTCGCAACAACCATGCTTTATGGTGGGACGCTGCGTTCAGGGTCATATGCAGTTTCAGTTTTCGAGTACATACAGTGTTTTGGATGAAAAGTATCATTTTGGTCTCATTTGACCAGAGCCCCTTCAACATGACTTAGCAAACCTTAGCAATGGCTTTCTTGTGTCACAAAAGCCAGATTTATGACAAACAGCTGCAATGTTGACTGGTTATCCTCCCGAGCTGTCTGTGGGGGTTTCGCTAAGTAGTCATTTCTACAGGAGGTCAGAGGCTGAGATAAGAAAAGACAAATCTTGGCAATCCTGTAACTCATCTTTTATGTTGTTGCCTTGGAGACGCTCAGGTTTGGGAGTCTACATGCTGTCATTTTACCTTAAAAATCACTGAACATGTCACATCAGGCTAATTCGTTTTCTATTTTAATCAGCAACATGCCCAGTTTCTGTCCTCATCAGTGCAGACAGAATGCATGCTCATGATGCTAACAGCTGCTAACAGTTCAGAGCTCTCCCTTAGAGCTCATACTGCAGCTTTGTCCTCTTAAATATGGTATGTTTCTGAAGGAAGTTCCTTTAAAGGGTTGATCAGCTGCAACCAGCTAAATCTGAGCTATCAGCTGTTAGCTTGGTGCTCTTATCTAAAGCAGCACTGTGCTGTTTGTGCTGAGACATAAATTTTTATCTCAGAGGAAATGAGTGACTCACGCACGTAAGGCTCTTCTTCCCCAAAGTACCTTTAACACATTTTACCTAATTTTGTGTGTTAAAACAAATGAAAATAACAATAAGGCTTGATAGGACATTCATTTTAGCTGGTCATTTTGTATGGAGCCATGGTTCCTCTTCTCTCAGGATAATGACACCGGTTCACTGGCAGGATCAGAGACAGAATCTGATTTTTGGTAATCTATAACTATTTGGATTCTTTCAAATAAGCAGAATTTCAAATAAGCCAGTCGAGTTTCATTCTTCAGCTAGATGGCAGTCACCAGATACTAGATATTAATATCTGTATCAGTTACGATATTGAGAAAAATTCGGTGACATTGTGTCTGATCCATAAGGTCAGATCTATTCAGTCTATTTCTATGCTTTGTCCTCTGAGTGATGTCATGTTTTATTATTTATTTTACATTATATTTAGAATTCCCAGTTGCACTTTCTGAACCATTTGAAAGGTTTTTGCAGTTAGTTTCATTGACTGTTCTCCTAATTGCACTGACTGAACAAATGAAAGTTGTTGTTTTAACATGTTTGACCAAGATTATGAAGCTGTTGGTGTATTTAAGTGTGCTGTGCTGATTCAGAGTTAGCAAAAAAAATGTAATTCAGTACATTTATCCTTGTGATAAAAAAAAGACATCTTTTCATTTGATTCAGGTCTGTTTTTCTGTATTTGGATTGTTACTGACATATACTAAACCTCAGAAATCTGTGTCGGTGGAAAAAAATGGAGCTTGTATAATTTTTTTCTGTTTTGATGGTACATTCTCATTTCTGGTCATCCAGCATCAGTCAGAAGTATCCACCGGCATTCTGATCCCAGAGAAAACCACAGACTCACTTGGCCATCTGAGCACTGTTGCATCCTGGGATGTGTCAAAAGGAGTCAGTGGAAAGCAACTGGCTATGCAGACTGACAGCTTGATGACCTCAACACCAAACTACAAAAACAGAAAGTCTTTTGAGGCCATCTGAATAAAAATAAATTATCCAGTAGTGGGTCTGTGTGTGGGATACTAGCACTGCTGAATAGAAGTGTTGGAGCAGACTAAATGCCGGAGCAGACTAAATGCTGGAGCAGACTAAATGCTGAATTAGTTTAAATGTTGGTTGAACTAACAACATTTGCTGGGGCAGACTAAATGCTGGGATGGACGGAATGATATTTGCGGCCAATCCAGGAGCATGATTCTTTTTCCTTGGTGTTGATTGGCTGTACCCTCAAGAGTGGCGATAACACAGACTGTGGATGCTAGCTTCTGCAGTTGTGCTAAGATCATTTCAATTGTGTGTGCATATTAAGGTATATTTGGTGTTTAAACTATTAAAATGGGAAGTTTGTAATGCTTTTAGTAAAGGACTCAGTTGTTCATGATTTTCATCATCATCCACTAGATAAAATAATCTAACTTTTTTCTGTTTTTTTAAAGTTTACTTGCACTTCTGCAGCAGAAATGCAAGTAACATTCACACTCTGGTTGTGCTGAGATGAATGATTCTGTAAAATACTGATTTAATTTAACATTTTTCCGCTATACAGTGTGTGTAAATATCTGGCCTTGTTAAAGCCCAGAAACCAAAGATCGGATATATGACATTTCAATATCTAAACAAGCAAACACTGAGTTACAGTTCTCCGTATTCTCTGTGCAATGACTGTTAGGTGTGAGACAGAAACAGTGCTGGGCTTTCGGATTTTAGAGGCTGTTTCAAATAAATTAATATTTTTTTGATCAGATCTTTAAGCAGGTTTCTAAAAGTTGCACGCTAATTGGATACCATGCAAAGAGTCACATTTGTTCTCAGTCCAGCCAATTAAAACCAATTTATCCTTTCAATAAAGAAAACTGTTTTTTGACAAATACCTACTATTAAAAATAGTCCCATTTTATTGCCATTTTTAGTTTTTTAAATAAAGATACTGTCATAAGGTGTGAGGTTGTTGGTGGTGAGGAGAGACGCCGAGACCCAGATTATGGTGAATGATGAAGGTTTAATGATGAATAAGCACCCAAACAGTCCAAGGCAGGCAGCACGGCAGGAACAAGCACGCAGCTAAATACCGGTAGCAACTGTCAAACGGACTAGACGGAACAAACACAAACCACAATACATACGACGAGGATCCGACAAGGAACACAGACAACCGGTGGGTTTAAATACACACGGGGTAATTAAGGGAATGAGACACACCTGGGGAGCAATCAACGGGGAGGACAGGACAGAGACTCACAGGGAAACAGGACTGAACACAGAAAACTCAAAAATAAACACACAATAACACAGATCTTGACAGATACAAATTCAGCAAAAAGAGGGTGGATAAATTTCCTTCTATGCGATGTTGACATTGATGGAAAATTGGGTAAAAAAATAACACGTCAAGAAAAAAGCATTTAAAAACTCACTGATGTCAATTTTAGTGTCAAAATTGGTGGAAATTCAATTCAATTATTTCTTTAAAAAACGACTAAAACCTACATTTGTTATTATATGTACATATCAAATAAATTATTTGTCAGTCTGGTCTGGTCTGGCAGATTATCATCATGTATCTCAGATTACTATTAAAACAGGAACTGCTTTGTTCATGCTGAACAGCAACGCTGAACTGAAAATGCCAACAACTACAATTATTTTTGTTTTTTGATGGATCTCAAGCACCAAAGTGAATTTATTCCTTGCCAGATGGCTTTGTGTATGAACAGATATTATTCAAATTGCTTGCCTGGTACAGCAGCGTGTGGGTGTTTTCAAGGACAGCCTGATTGATTGGATAGTGTCAAGATCAATAACTGGAGATTGGGAGGCGTTTGCTCTTCTAGCTAGCGAAGGAGAAAAAGAAAAAAATCTTGTTTGATAAAACAAGTGAGTGGGCTGCAGAAGCTGGAGGCTCGTTTAATTTGTGTCTCTCCGTCTCTGCAGTCTCGCTTGTTATGCTGTTTAATGAAGTGCGTCTCGAAATCTCCCACCACCTCAGCTATGCTGTCATTAGCGTGCTGGCTGTCTTCATGCTAACGTTTCAGTAGCTAAACTCCAACTCTGGCTGGTGGAGTCTTTCAGCACTTAAGCTGCTAATCTGGTAAAAGGGAAGATTGTTGATTTTTCCTCCTGTTATCTAATCGATGAGTTCCACCTAACAGCTAGACTCTGAGCTTAAGAGGAATCAAATGCAGGAAAGAGGCTAATGACTGGAGAGAGACGGCTCAGAGTAGAAAACAACACGTAGGGAGGGATCAGAAATAAGATAATGTATGGAACATGATTATAAGTAATAAATGCAGGTCAACTAGCAATTGTTTTAGTAATTGAGTGTACTATTGATTATTTTTGATGATTAATCAATTCATCTACAGATTTCTCATTTAGCAAGTTAAGCTTCTTTTAGACAATATTTGAAGTACGGTGCAATATGAAAATCATTCAATAACTTTTATTTACAAAAAAGGAAACAAACATTTATTTAAACAAACATTTATTGCCTGAAAATAATCAACACAGCGTTCCTTTAGTGTACTCTAAAGCAAAGTGTACACAAAGGAAGCATCTGCTGCCAAACAATTTACTTCTAACATCAACATGTGAAAATCTCATTCCTTTCTGCTTGACTTAGCATCAGTACAGCCTCCTTCTGATTGGGTGGTTATATTTTGTACGCACTTACAGGCCAGCAAAAAGTGTTAAATAAGAGATTTGATTTTTTTTACAGAATTTGAACCAGTTGATGCTGAAACCACTTGATGATTTCTGGGTAGAACTAATTTGCAGATGATTTCTTTTTAATTCTAAATGTTAAATGTGTAAAGGCTTTGACATAATCACTGCTTTGGGTGTGTTGTTCTTTCAGCAAATGGAGTTCTTTCCAGTCTATATTTCAGTTAACGATTGATTATTAAATTAGTTGACGATTATTCCAATGATCACATGTCATCACAATTATTCCGATAAATTGTCTCCAAATGTTATGCTAACTCCTGGTACAGGAATTAGCATGTTTATAGACTAGATGGGACACTGCCACTCATTCCTCTATCAGCAACTGAGTACGGTAGTGGATGATGTGGTTTGGCCCTGGCTCACAGCTCCAGTGGGAGACATTTTAGGTTTTCTGTGTGAATCAGAAGTCACGAGCATGTTTGTGTGTGTGTGTGTGTGTGCGTGTGTGTGTGTGTGTGTCAGCTGTGAATTAGAGAGAAATGGTTAATCCCAGATTCTGCAGCACAGAGCCTTCCTCCCTGAGCTCTGATCTGAAGATATATTTAGAACGCCACTCTGCTGTGGTCAGACGACACTGCAGCAACACTTCCACAGCAGGTGGCGCTCTGCTCTGCTGCAGCCAACAGTAGGTGTGATGATGCTTAGAATACAAAGCATCATCTGTGCTAACGGAGAGTTTGCAGAGATAGGTATTAACAGTCAGCTATGAAAGATAGAGAAAACATGGAGGCGGGGTTTATGGATTAGAAATGAGCTGAGGGTCAGGATTAAGTGCTGTAGCATTAGTGTCAAATATTTGGCTCCAAAAATTAGAGAGGCTTTGACCATTGTTGACTGTGTTCTATAACTTTGTATTTTTTTGTGTAGGTTTGTCTTTATGGTGTAAAGCTCT
>NW_006800159.1:238886-277892 GCF_000485575.1 Poecilia formosa | reverse complement strand
AGTTATCTGGCCTTGTTAAAGCCCAGAAACCAAAGATGCGATATATGACATTTCAACATCTAAGCAAGCAAACAGTGAGTTACAGTTCTCCGTATTCTCTGTGCAATGACTGTTAGGTGTGAGACAGAAACAGTGCTGGGCTTTAGAAGAGGGTGGATAAATTTCCTTCCATGCGATGTTGACATTGATGGAAAATTGGGTAAAAAAATAACACGTCAAGAAAAAAGCATTTAAAAACTCACTGATGTCACTTTTAGTGTCAAAATTGGTGGAAATTCGATTCAATTATTTCTTTAAAAAACGACTAAAACCTACATTTGTTATTATATGTACATATCAAATAAATTATTTGTCAGTCTGGTCTGGTCTGGCAGATTATCATCATGTATCTCAGATTACTATTAAAACAGGAACTGCTTTGTTCATGCTGAACAGCAACGCTGAACTGAAAATGCCAACAACTACAATTATTTTTGTTTTTTGATGGATCTCAAGCACCAAAGTGAATTTATTCCTTGCCAGATGGCTTTGTGTATGAACAGATATTATTCAAATTGCTTGCCTGGTACAGCAGCGTGTGGGTGTTTTCAAGGACAGCCTGATTGATTGGATAGTGTCAAGATCAATAACTGGAGATTGGGAGGCGTTTGCTCTTCTAGCTAGCAAAGGAGAAAAAGAAAAAAATCTTGTTTGATAAAACAAGTGAGTGGGCTGCAGAAGCTGGAGGCTCGTTTAATTTGTGTCTCTCCGTCTCTGCAGTATCGCTTGTTATGCTGTTTAATGAAGTGCGTCTCGAAATCTCCCACCACCTCAGCTATGCTGTCATTAGCGTGCTGGCTGTCTTCATGCTAACGTTTCAGTAGCTAAACTCCAACTCTGGCTGGTGGAGTCTTTCAGCACTTAAGCTGCTAATCTGGTAAAAGGGAAGATTGTTGATTTTTCCTCCTGTTATCTAATCGATGAGTTCCACCTAACAGCTAGACTCTGAGCTTAAGAGGAATCAAATGCAGGAAAGAGGCTAATGACTGGAGAGAGAGGGCTCAGAGTAGAAAACAACACGTAGGGAGGGATCAGAAATAAGATAATGTATGGAACATGATTATAAGTAATAAATGCAGGTCAACTAGCAATTGTTTTAGTAATTGAGTGTACTATTGATTATTTTTGATGATTAATCAATTCATCTACAGATTTCTCATTTAGCAAGTTAAGCTTCTTTTAGACAATATTTGAAGTACGGTGCAATATGAAAATCATTCAATAACTTTTATTTACAAAAAAGGAAACAAACATTTATTTAAACAAACATTTATTGCCTGAAAATAATCAACACAGCGTTCCTTTAGTGTACTCTAAAGCAAAGTGTACACAAAGGAAGCATCTGCTGCCAAACAATTTACTTCTAACATCAACATGTGAAAATCTCATTCCTTTCTGCTTGACTTAGCATCAGTACAGCCTCCGTCTGAGTGGGTGGTTATATTTTGTACGCACTTACAGGCCAGCAAAAAGTGTTAAATAAGAGATTTGATTTTTTTTACAGAATTTGAACCAGTTGATGCTGAAACCACTTGATGATTTCTGGGTAGAACTAATTTGCAGATGATTTCTTTTTAATTCTAAATGTTAAATGTGTAAAGGCTTTGACATAATCACTGCTTTGGGTGTGTTGTTCTTTCAGCAAATGGAGTTCTTTCCAGTCTATATTTCAGTTAACGATTGATTATTAAATTAGTTGACGATTATTCCAATGATCACATGTCATCACAATTATTCCGATAAATTGTCTCCAAATGTTATGCTAACTCCTGGTACAGGAATTAGCATGTTTATAGACAAGATGGGTCACTGCCACTCATTCCTCTATCAGCAACTGAGTACGGTAGTGGATGATGTGGTTTGGCCCTGGCTCACAGCTCCAGTGGGAGACATTTTAGGTTTTCTGTGTGAATCAGAAGTCACGAGCATGTTTGTGTGTGTGTGTGTGTGTGCGTGTGTGTGTGTGTGTGTCAGCTGTGAATTAGAGAGAAATGGTTAATCCCAGATTCTGCAGCACAGAGCCTTCCTCCCTGAGCTCTGATCTGAAGATATATTTAGAACGCCACTCTGCTGTGGTCAGACGACACTGCAGCAACACTTCCACAGCAGGTGGCGCTCTGCTCTGCTGCAGCCAACAGTAGGTGTGATGATGCTTAGAATACAAAGCATCATCTGTGCTAACGGAGAGTTTGCAGAGATAGGTATTAACAGTCAGCTATGAAAGATAGAGAAAACATGGAGGGGGGTTTTTTGGTTTGGAATTGGGTTGGGGTTCGGGTTTAGTTGTTGTGGCTTTGTTTTCAATTTTTTGGTTCCAAAATTTGGGGGGGTTTTGCCCTTTTTTGCTTTTTTTTTTTACTTTTTTTTTTTTTGTGTAGGTGTGTCTTTATGGTGTAAAGCTCTTTGACCTGCCTTGATATGTGCTCCACAAATAAACTTGATTGATTGATTGATTGATTGATTGATTGATTGATTGATTGATTGATTGATTGATTGATTGATTGATTGATTGATTGACCTGATCAAATATTGGAGACTGTTGACATCTATTGAAACTGTTGCTGATGTTTGGAAGCTTTTATTCCAGCCTGCTATTTGTGTAGTTAACTCTTAAAAAGAACCTTACATTATGATAAACCATGGAGCATATGGTGGACAAGTGAACAAACTCAACAGTTAGATTCAACAGATTATATAGTATCTGTTTCCCAGGTCCACTTAGGGTGAGATGTATCAGGAGGAAACAGTCTCCTGGTGAGCAAGGAGTCAGACGATTGTAAGAGGGTTTGACTAAGAGTCTGATAAAAATAATAAAAGTCATTGAAAAAAATCCAATTACTGCTAATCAAAGGCAGCTCTAACCAGATCAGTTAGAGCTGCCTTGATTTAAAGAAACTCAATGTTTTGGCTGTTTTCCAGTTTTCTGGAAGTTTGTTCCAGATTTGTGGTAGATAGAAGCTGAATGCTTCAACTGACTTGCATAAATCCAGGAAGTTATTTAGCTTGTCAATCGAACTTTCACACAAATCCCATTTGTATGTCATACAACCTTTTACTCTTTAGATGCTTAGAATGAATCCTGGTCAGCTGATGTGGGAGGGCAGAGAAAATGATCAATCATCAAACAAAGATCTATGTTCTGTGATGATGTATGTCGGCTATAAAACTGTAATAAACCTATTTGCCTGAGTGTAAATATGACTCTCATGATCCATAAGTCATGATTATGTACCAGTTGACCAATCGTCAACTGGTCAATGGACAAAGAGGCTGAAACAAAAGGTGACAAAAGCATCAATTTCTCTTCTTAAGACAACAAAGATCTTAAGAACAGAAATTTCTCCTTTTTGTAGTATTTTCAGTTTGATTGTTTCCATTTGATCTGCTTTTCATTCCAGTCTCTGATTGCTGATCATGTTTGGCAATAGTGATGGATGACATGATTGTTTTCACCGCTCACAAACAGGAAGTGACCATTTTTCTAACGAATGAGTTTTATCCAGTTTGACATTTCATCTGGTCTGATCGTACCACTTTGTTTTTGTTTTCTGTAACCTGACAGGCCATGTTTTATAACATCAGCTGTTTACTTATTCATTTGTGTCCCCATGCTAAATGTTTCATTTTAACCTTTGTAATAATATATATATATATAAATGACACCAGAGTGAGTTTAAATGAATGCTCTTTTGAACTCCAAAGACATTACTCGTGTGAATTATTTAGAAGTGAACAGCAGTTAGTTTTCTCATGTGGCTTATTATTTTCATTATCAGCTCAGAGGGAACTGATATCATGTGAAGATTGAGACACCATCAGATCTGTGGTTTAATCAGATTTGACTTGTTTATTTGTTAATCTTCATATAGCACATGTACTCATCCTAAAACCTGTCAAATGTCTCTAACATGATCAATGCCACTTGGGTTTGAATCATATTTTTCTGTCTAATGCATTAATGGACCACCAAAGCTCTTAAATTACCACAATGGAAAAGTGTCCAGTTTTATTAACAATAATTGTATGATGTAAAGCACTTTGAAGTGCCTTGTTGCTGAAATGACCAAAAAAAACGTGACTAACTTGATTGATTGAATGTAGAGATCACAGAGTTCGATAGGCTCTATTCAGAACTGAACAAACCAGAATGAGATAACTATTTTTTTAACAAAAAAGTATAAACATAGTGTAAATATGCCGAGTCACACTGGTGGCACTGAGAGGTTTTTGTGGATCAAAACCTCTCAAATTGAAGTTTTTGATCCACAAAATGGTGTAAACGTTTTCATCAGTCCGTACCTGAGAGCTAAAATACACGGTGGGTCTGGTTGCCGTGTGATGTCAGGGCAGATTTCCTCAACAAAAATGGGAGAATGAGACCTTCTGTATGGGAGACTAAAAGCTAAATTGTAAGATAGTTTCCAGGACGATGACAACATTTATTTTAAACTTTCACTATGAACCGTATTAATCTAGACGCAATCAGATTATTTTGGTGAAAAGGTTAGTCACGTTTGACTGTAACATCTGAATTATCAGAGGAAAATGATGTCATCAGACAGACCAAAGGGCAAAGTGATGCATACATTTCTGGAACTTCAAAGAATAAAAATCTAAAGTGAGTAAAAATAGATAATATCAACACCAAGTTACAAATTCAGGCAGAAGAAGCAACACGTTCTCAAATGACATTTTCACAACAGAAATCTACAGAAATGAAAGGTTACAGCAGGAACAGTTTTACTCAAGCAGATGAAGAAAGTGCATTTTAAAGATGGGAGTAAATTTACTCAGGTAAATGAAACTAGCTACTAATCAACTGTGGTTATTGGATGACTTCAATGGCAACGTGTATAATGTGCAAATTAAAACTGCTGGAAAATCTTTATTTTCAGTCAATGAATCAAAAACAATTCAGCAGAGAACAGCAGACGCTCCGCTCTGTTCATGTCTTAAACCACAGGACTCGCTGCAGCGTTACCAATCAATTGCCAGTGCAGACGCCACATTCAATCCGCCGGCTCAGGCACCGTGGGATAAATAATTTAACGGAGGGAGCTTGAAATAGAAGAATATTTCGAATGAGTGGGGGAAGCCACTCCCTATCTCTGCGGTTTATCCCGTTTTGGGAGCGGATGCTGCAGCGACGTTGGCAAATGAGAAGGGAGCCGGTAGATGCAGCAGTTTTCTTGTTAGGTTGATTTAGACTTGATTCACTGAAAACTTAATGGGACCAAAAATGGGTGTGGAAATTATGTCATTACTAATAATTTAGAGGCGGTGGAGGAAATGTCAACGGGTCGCGAGGGAATTCTCCAAGTGGATAATGATATTTATCGAAATGAAGGCAAAGCTGTTAAACTGGGGCATCGCATTAAGCCAAGACTCATTATTCAGAGTGCTGCTTGAGTTTTTAATATTCAAACAGGATGTGGATCGAGAATATGAGACTGAAATACACAATGCAGAAGGAGATCAGATAGATTACTACAGCAGGAAGCGACTGTATGGTTTAGTTAAGATTGAATAGTTTAAAAGTTTGTTTAAAATTGTATATTTTAGTCCTGAGCCAAGACAAACAGTGGCTCCAAACTAATTGGCTTCAGAAACACACACCTGATTCACTGCAGTATTCATAAAGTAGTTCCATTTTCACATCACATCAAGTTCATCTCTACTTTCAGACTGCTGGGTACATCTGCTAATGGTAAACATTGATCAAACATTTGATGTGCTCATCTGTGTATTATTTCATAATTGACTTAATTTGAGCAAAATCTCAAATCTTGGTGGTGAAATAAATACTGGGAGGGATCAATCGTTGAGCCACACCATAGATTTCTAAGATTAGCAACAGTAAGGACAAAAGTTTGAAAGAGAAGCCATGTTTGGACTTTGCTACGGAAGCAGAAGTACAGGCTGCTTCCAATGTGGGTTAAAAATACCAGCATGACCAGTACTATGGATGCAGGTTTGGCAGGTTGATGGTGGCAGGAGTTCATTCCGTAACCGGCGGGTTGCTGGTTCGATCCCCGCTCCGCCCATCTCTGTCGTTGTGTCCTTAAGCAAGACACTTCACCCGCTTTGCCTGTTGGTGATTACCAAATTGCTTCACATTACATTCAGTCATTCATCCACATTCATTCACTGATGGTGGTAAGCAGCAGTACCACCAGGCCCTCTGTCCACCACCAGCAAGCAAAGTGTGTTGTACCCTTGGGCAAGTGTCTTTCCGCTGTAATAAGGGTTAAGGAAGCAATGATGGAGATGGACATAGCAGGAGTTGAGCCAGAGATGAACTCCTATCCTCGCTGCCACCGTCGTCCCATCAGTGTGTGAGTGTGTTTTGGGGTCTTTTGCACAAGTACAAAAGACTTGTGCAAAAGTCTTTTGACTCCACTGACTGGAGGAAGCTGAACATGGCAAAAACAATACAATGTGTTGAAAACTGAGAGGAAAGAAATATTAGGGGTGTGTACTGATCAGTACCTGGAGTGGATCTGGTGACAGGAGAGAATGTTGGACATTGATGGTCCAATCGAGTCTTGAACAACTGTGAAAGATCACTCTCAGAAGATCTGAAACTAACACCTGAGGGAACGTTTTTCTCAAAATTTTGAAAAACTGATTGTGTTCTGTGCCGAGCTGTGAGACATGAGCGATCGCTACCTAACAGGACAGATGGCTTATTTTTCATACCTGAACAAGTTGGCAAAAAATTGATCAAATCTTCAGAAGCCAAAATGGCCAAAGAGTGAAGAGACCAAGATCAGCCAAAGAGTGGAATTTTGTTGTAGCCTGAGGAAGTCTTTCTCTGTTACAACTTTCACTTTGAAGAGTGTTGCTGTCTGTCTGACCTGGAAGCATGAAGTTATGATGCATTCTTTTGTCGGAAAAATGTCCATTTTCCGATCACTGGTCTGAGTCAATTAAGCTGAAAATGGACTGATTTCAGTCATCTGATAATTTGTCAGTCCATCTTTTTATATAGTTTTTTTTATTTTTACATTTCAACTCAGAAATAGAATGAAAATTAAGTATTTTACTGTTTCTATCCTGCTGTGTTCACTGAAGGTGCCAAAATACATTAAAAAAAAATGCCTTTGTCTGCTGAGTTTATAGAAGGAGCCCAGACTGTACTTCATGTCAGTCTTGAAGAAAGAGTGTTATACGTTATTTTTTAATAATACGATGTCATGTCCTGTCTTGTGTTTTGACTGAAAATGCTAACTGGTGCAGCTAAATCCTTACACATTAGATTAGAAATCATCATAACCAGCAAAGCATAAAATTCTCCCCCGCCTAAAGGAAGAGAGCTAAAGTTACTTTTATATAAGAATGTGTTTCAAATACGCTTCTGTTAATTATTGGTTCCCTGATATGGAATCTATAATTGACTCATTTCTGAATATTTGACATAATCAGAGTCTCCTTCCTGCTATGGGCACCCTGATAATACTTCCATTGTCACTTATTAAACACGTCTATTCACATATAAGAGGAAAATATTCATGTCTATCCATGTAAGCATGATGGGATAGTTGTCATGTGTTTCCTATATGCTTAATAGATGATGCCCTTTGATTGACATGCAGTAGTATAAAACCTCCAGACTTGGGGTTCAAGTCATACCTGGAACATTAGTTCATTTGGAGAACTGAAAGAAGTACCATTTAGAGTCCAAATCAAGCCAACCCCAACTCTGGCCTGCATGCTGAGCGCTGTAGTTCAACGTGTGCAGCATGGCCTTCTTCCCTCCTACATGTGAATACAGCTGGAATTCACGAGTCTGCAAAACATCAGAGTTTCTTCATGCCTTAGTTCCTGCAGCTTGCTGCTCCAAGTCCCCTTCTGTCTCAAACACTGTCTTCTGTCCTTCTCCTCTGCTTGCCTATGCTGGTGCCCACCAGGTCGTAATATTTTATAAGGTATGTATGGATGCGTGATGTCAAAGCAAGCTGCCATCATCAGCGTCGTGTGAAAACGCATTTGTCCCTGCAGTTTTCTTTTTGTCGCACCTAAATGCTTCAGGTCATCAGTATCAGACAAGGAGAACTTGAGTGAATACAGAACACTTTTCAACTTGTCATAAATTAAATGTAATTATCAACATTCTTGTGAAGCACTGAGTTAATTTTCACCAACCACACTCAGGCAGATTTTGCTGCTAAACCAGAACAGTCAAGGAGTTTCCTGATAGTCCAGTTGACTCGGTTCGATTAGGGGCCAAAGTTGCAACATTTGTTACGTTTTCAGCTGCTATGTTTCACTTTCACGCCTCATTGTGTAAAACTAATCAAACCATTTGGAAAACCTGTTTACTTCTTTGCCTGTGGTGGCGCTATACCAAGAACCACTGAAGAAAACGACATGAAAACTTCTGGAGAAGACACTGAGCACAACTTCCTTCTTCACAAAAATGGAGTGATTTTAGCGGCGAAAGGATTTCTCTTTTGTCTTTAATAAAAGACCAAGAGCCATTTCTCCTGCTAGAGCAAGACATGCACGTTTGTTTTGGTTGTCTTTACGCAGAATGCCCTACGCTGTAGTTGCCGGTCCGCTTGGCATTCACATATGCATTCAAACCGCACCAGTGTTCAGTTCAGTCTTCGTCTTAGCGTGATGTGCAGCAGATGTCCTGGTCGGAGGTGTGTTCCATCAGACCATCAGTTCCCGAAACCACAAAAAACTCATTAAGGCGCACGCGGGATCAGTGCAAACCTGCCAGAGTAAAACGCAAGAAGAAGGGAGGAATAATAGAACTGAGACTTTCTAAAGGAACACATTATGCATTCTAAAGAACATGTAAAACAGAAGGTTACTGGCATTCATCAGTTTGGAAAGCATTAAAAATTATTACTAAAGATTTGGGACTCAAATGAACCAAACTTGTTTGGATTTTTTTTTTTTTTTTTTTTTTGTAGCAGTGGAGGATGCTACAAAAAAAACCCTAATACAGTTGTAAATAAAAGAATATTAAAGAACATTCAAATCTGGTGGTATTAAAATGATAAGCTTAAACCAATTGTGCTGATAAACCTTTGCCATTTGCGTAAACATGTTTTTAATATCATTTTGTAAAAAAACAAAAACAAAAAAACCCCACTTTATTCAATGATTTAATTCAGAAAAAGGATTAACTAAATAAAAAAATACTCAGCAAACATTATTGTTACCAGCTTGTGCTTAGCAACAGCACAACCACAGCAGGTTTCACAGTCAGACAGCAGGGAAGCAAGGTCGTTCCTAGCAACATCACAACCATTGCCATTTTGAATAAAGGTTCAAAGATTATTATTTATAACTTCATTTATGACATAGACTGAGGTAAGACTGGGAATAAATCTGAAGGCCAGTCTGTCCAGTTCTGCAGTCGCTCTCCTGTCTTCCCGGTCGACAAATTTCCCGGCCTGTGTGAACCGGGTGGGTGTGGCGGGATCCTTCGAAGGATGCAGCCTTAGAAACTGGACACACCCATTGTCAGGTTTTGCTAACGTTTGGTGGAAGCTGTTGTTGCCAAAGGTGCCAGAACCAGTCACTATTACTCCACCACAGAGTCGTGTTGGTTTGGATAGATTTTATCCCTCAATAATTAAAATCAGTGCTTGAAAACAATCTTTTGTATTTATTCAGGTTGTCCTATGAAAACAGTATTTATTTGATGATTTTCAAAAAACATGTAAGTGTGACATAAAAAGCAAAAACAGCAATAATCCTTAAAGGGACAAATGCTCTTTTTCACATCATTATCTGTAATGTTTGTGATGTCGTGCACGCGTCCTCCCTGAAGGCTGGATCGACACTTCTGCAGCCGAGCAACTCAAACTGGTGTCGATTGCTGACTAAACGGAAACACTCGCTCATTAGCATTCATTAATCAACTCCACTGTCGCACTGCAAGAGTCCCTGGAGATGACAGCAAAATTCCACTTGGAGCTCTGCCGTTTTACTCCAGCAGCCAAGATAACACAAAAAAAGGTTCAAAGGTTATTATTTGAGACTTTAACATTAATAAAAAATAAAAATTACCCAGTAGTCTGAGCAGGTACAAATAACTACATTTTAGACTCAAATATCTTAAACATTCACTAATCTGGTTTTTCCTCAATACTGAGTTTTGAGAATACATCTTGAAAGTTGCATAGATAGTTTTTCCAGACAGAGTATAAGTACATCAGTTTTATTAACTATTAGTAGTTAAGTAGTAGCTCATAACCAGCCCAGAGTAGTTAAGTTGGTACTTATATTTCACACAACTTTTGAAACCACAGTTATTTTATTTAGACTCTGTAACTGTTTTAATAAATCATAAATAGAATATGACAGATTGTTTAGTCTTCAGATGCTTTATCAGACGATCATTCAACTTTCCTCTTCACAGCTTAGCAAAGCACAGAAAGCAGTCTGTTTACCTTTGTGTTTACTTTGAAATATCTCCAAACTACGGATCTTTTCGTTCCATCCTGCGATCTGACTTCTTCCTTCTTTTTTTTGAGAATCAGTAAATAACTTATCGATGTGTCACCACCACCTGGTATGAAGTGTAGTTCAGTTTTTTAGCTGCAGTTCAGAGCAGGAAAGTCCAGCAGAAAAGTGTATAGTTGTGCATCTTGCAAAAGATAAAAGCAAGTATCAATACTGGTATCAGTATCAAGTACTGATGTGATACTTGATGTTGGTATTAGTATCTGCATTGGGCCAATACAATACTGGTATCGGTATCAGGAAACCTCAAGCTTTCTGCTTTATGAAACAGACGTGAAGCCTTTGCTTACTAGTTTGTGTACTCTACTGCTTCCCACAATGCAAAGCAAACCTTGAAAATCTCGTCTATCAAAGGAAATGGTGGCACAACGTTGCAGGCCACATTCATCTTGGTTTTGCAGTGTTTATTTGAATGTTTTTAGGGGGTGGGGAGTTTGTCCAGGCCAATACATCACGTTAAGCTTGTTAACAAGAAAATGTGACTAACTTTGCTGTTATATGTCCAGAGGTGGGTAGTACTGGTGACACTTACTTGAGTAACTTTTGTAGTTTTGTAGCTTTACTGAACCGTACCTTTTACTTTTTTGAGTAATATTATGAATGATTACTACTTTTTCTTGATCAAGTAAGAGTAGCAATCCAAGTCTATTTCTTTTCCATTTAAAGAAATAGACTTCAGAGATTGGAAACATTCGATTCTTAGATTTCTGCAACGTATGAGCTAATGTTTATGCTAATCTGAACATAACTGGTATTTTCTACATGTCTCTGTCTACATCATTATTGTTTATTTGACATTCATAAAATACATTGCTATATTATTTCAAAGATTACAAAACCATTTATGCATTTCTATTTAAGTGTAAAGCTTGTTTACTGTGACTGCCCCTCCCTCCTAGTGTCCTGAGATTTTTTTTTTAATTTTTAATTCTTTTGTTTTTTAGTGAAGCTTCAAACTGGAACTGGATCATGCCACACAGGCTGAGGTTTTAAATAAACTGCTCTGATGCACAAATCCCTGCTTTCTGGGCTAAACATGTTTTCTAGGTTAGCCTTTCACGAATGCAGATAGAAGAGAAAACATGAGATTCCTGCTCTGGGATTAGATTCCGGCTGCTTTGGCTTTTTACTGCTTTATTTACTGTCCATATTTATTTCCGCATCACTTTGCCGTCCTGGATAAAGGGATATTTTCTATCTGCATAAATACAAAAATCAGCATGTTTGATATTGTCTCTTATTTTCCTTTCTAATGGAAAAAAAGGAACTTCTCAGGCTTCAAAACTGTTCTTTGTCAGCTATTCAGAAATGTGGTTTCATGGGTTTTACTATTGAGGCAGCAGTTTGTTGTGTTGTGCTTGTCTCAGAATGCTCTAAATCTAAGAGACACTACATATAAAAGGAGAAACCAAAATGGAAGTGTTTTCTCTTCGAGGGTGAGTCCTCCTGTCAGACCTCGGTGCGCCTCGTGTGGCCAGACTACGGCTGTGCAGGTGATCTGGAATCCTGCCAGCACTGCAGTGTTTGTCTCACTTTGTCTACTTATGTCTTCCCTTCATTCACAGTTTGTCTTGTAAAAAATATAAAGTAAAAGAAACTTTAAAACATTTTGTTTTGTTTTTTTCTCTTTTCATATTTAAAGGGATACTATTATGCAAAATTGACGAGCATACATTGTGTTATAATATTATTCCCTCATCCCTCATGTTGCTTTGATGTTTTTTTATGGATGTTTGAGAAATCCTTTAGTCTCCATGGCAACCATTCACATTTGATCTTGTGTGCAAAACACCTAGCTGCACCAAGGCTCCTCCTGGGATTTGCAGTTTCCAAACTTCTGAGTTCCTCCACTCAGCTCCTTCAGACTAGTCAACAGCAATTAGTAAACGATTGGTGGGACATCTGCTGAGGGCATTATATTGTCCTTCTCAGTGTAACGCTGGTAAAAAAAAAAAAAAAAAAAAAAAAGTTGAAGAGTTATCAGATCCATGTTGTGATGACTTCCTGAAGACGGGGTTTCAAAAGAGCAGGAGGTTGCAAAGAGACAGAGGCCCAATTTCAACACGCTAAGTCAAATTTTTTTTAAGTCTGCAACAACTGAACACTCGGGTCCGGATTCCGGAACAGTCTTTTGTGAATAGACTCAGCTGTTCTTGAATGATTTATAGTATTCTGAGTATTCTGACATTGTTTTGCTCCATGGTTTCTTCATACGTCTGATAATAGCACAGACCTGCACAGATTCATCCTTTCACCAGGCAGCAAAAAATATTTCACTGTAGTTTCACAAATGAAGGTTTAACACTTCAGTTTGAGAAATGACTGACTCTTTCCTAAGTTTTTACAAATGTTCTACACAAATAAACTATTTCTGTTGTTATGGTGTCTGCTGAGATGTTCATTCAGGTCTAGGACAAATCATTGCAGAGCAGAGCCTGATTTACCATCCCTGGCTTGGCTTCGTTGTTGCTGTGTTGTTACTACGGTTACTAGGTTGCAGTGGTGCGTGCTGCATTTCTATCTCCAGGTACATCTTTGTGACAAAGGCTTTTTTTATTTGTGTGACAATGAGAAAATGTCAGCATGTTTATCAGATAGCTGTCAGTCAGTAGAAAACTAGATCAAGGAGATCAGAGTTTCATCACCACCATTATGCTTGATAGATTGGTAACACAATCAGAACCGAAGTAAAACGGAAAACCCTGAAGCATCAGCCGACTCATTTCACAAATGTTATGAAGAAAAGTGAGACACATGGAACTCATAGTACATCAGCGAAGACAAAGCTGAAATGGAAAACAGCTTTCCGATGTTTTACATGCATTAACCATATCATGAGCATGAAATATTAACGCGGTTCTGTTAATTTCTGTCCTTCCAGTGATTACACTTCTTATAACACAATCACTTATCACATCTCAGCTTCTTTTTTTTTTTTTCATTTCCGTTGGTTCAGCTAAAAGGTTAGCAGTGTTAATTCCTGCCTCCCTATGAGATGTAGCGTCTAATACAGTGAATCATTTTCTCCCAGGCACTCATCGTGTTTCTGAAGATGCAACTCGGTCTGCTTATGTTTAGTCTAAAGCTAAGCTGAGTGAAGGCAGCTTGAGGTCTGTTTGGAGACAGTCCGCTGTTTTTGTACATTTATTCATCAATACTGATTTTGTCCAATAGCTAATCTCCTCAAGGATTAAATTATAGTCTTAGTTAGTTAAGAAAAAGGAATTTAGAAAAAAAATATCACAGGGTTAACACTATAAACTGTTTTACCATCTTTTATTTACAAAATTTGCATGGGTGGCGTAGCTAGCAATGCTAGAACAGCAGTCTCTGTTTCTTCCCTCCTTTACAAACTTCTTCAGCTTTTATTTATCTTTTTATTTATTTTTGTTCAACTTAAATGTTTCAAGTCATCAAATAAAATGTATCTTCAGACTAAATTGACCAGAGTTTGTACAAAAAGAGTGGGGAAAAAACTATTCCAGTGTTTCTCAACCCTGGTCCTCACCGCCCCCTGCTCTGCATGTTTTAGATGTGCCTCTATTCCAGAACAGCTGATTCAAATGACTGCATGACCATCAAGTTCTGCAGAAGCCTGTTAATCACCCAGAGATACAATTCAGGTGTGTAGCAGAAGGGAAATGCCTCAAACATGCAGGACAGGGGGGGCGGTGAGGACCAGGGTTGAGAAACACAAACTATCCAGCTTAGCTTAGTTTAGGGTTAGCTACATTAGCTTAATTTTGAGCTTTTTAAGTGGCTGCCAACATGTTTCATCACAGACAGGTTAAATAAAACACATTTGGTTTCCTCTTCTCAGCCTTTTTGTTACCTGCTGAAAGTCTCACTCTTTCAGCTTGAATGAACCACAAAGATGTTTCAAAAACATGCTGTTTCATTTTAGCTAATCTTTTGTAGTTTTTACGCTTCTTTTAGCTAAGTTCAGCATATTTTAAACATCCACATGTTTTTTAGTTAGTTAAAAAAAAGGAATTTATTTGAAGTTCACGTCAAAAAGTAATTTCTTATTTGCTTTTTGCATTTTGAAAAATGATCAGTATGAAGTATCCATTCATTAAATCGCCCTCCAATGTTAAAACAACTATCCCTGACTTTTTCACTAAGCCTTTCCACGGTGAATGATATTGTCAGGGCGACCTGATTGCGCTGATGCATCCAAATAAATCCAGCAGATACAGTGTGCTGTTGCTCCAAATACATTTCAAATGATTCCTTTTGCTCTTTTCCATCCCTGGACACAACCATATCACGAGCATGAAATATTAATGCAGTTCTGCTTTCTCTTTTCATTTCTCAGACCATGCAAGCTGCCCGATGCCCGACAGATGAGCTGTCGCTGACTAACTGTGCTGTCGTGAGCGAGAAGGATCTGCAGTCCGGACAGTGAGTAGCAACCATCCAGGAGTTTGTCAGTGCAAATTCAGAGCAAGGATTCTCAAGACACATCTGTTTTTTGCTTCTTTTTTTAACTGAAATCAAATTCTAGCACTGAATTGATGAGCAACTGAGAAAAAAAAGACATAAACTCCAACAATATCAATGATTTATTTTTCTCAGCTCTTTTACCAGAAAACAAGATAAGGCATGACTTTATTAAATGTCTTTTGGAGCTATAAGATGGAATGTATGGAATTGGATTTTCAACATTTTCCAAATCATATACATCACAATGTGAATTTTGATCCAATTCACCAATCATTTTGGTTCAGGTGTTGCTAAGAGACAAACTAATTTAATCGTCTTTTGGCCTCTGTATCATTTTTGTTTCTAGTTTTTAATTGGAACAACTGGACTGGATTGTGTTTGGACACTAGACAACATTCAAAGTCTTCATCAACTCACAGCTTTTGACATGTGACCAAAACAATTCATATTCTTAGGGACATGTTTGGATTGTCAAACAGCAACAATGCAAACATTGAACTGAACAGAGACCAGGGCCAGCAGTTGGGGGTGGGCATTTATCGTATCGTTTATCATTTATCATAATCATTTTTCTGTTTCAATTTATTGATGTCATGGTAAATTCCAATTAATGATGTTTAAAATCCTCCAACATCTTTATTGTTTCTTTCGGCTTATTGTCAGGATTGTTATTTTTACTATTTTCTTCACTGTTTGTTCAATATCAGTATCAGTATAAGTAAAAGTATAAATAAACTGAAATACATGTTTAAATGCAGGTAATTTGTCTTGTTTAGTGATACAAATCACACTTTTTCATGTGAGTTGTGTCCTAAAGAAGCATATTAAAAATGACTATGGTTTTTCAAGAGCAGTATTTGTTTTTGTGGTGTTATTATTGCTCTGCCATTCAGTCGGACCAGTACAATTATTTCAAAAAGGAGTAATAAACAGTTTACAGTTCTTATTGTCACTTTATCATTATTGGAACAGTATCGCAAAATATTGTGATAAAACTTTGAGTCCATATCGCCCACTTCTACCAGCAACTCACATGTCCTGTTTGCTGCACCACTGAACAAGTGTTCAGAATTGAACTTATAAGTTATAAAAACCTGTCTAAAAAGCTCAATCGGGCTGTCCTGCCTCTCTCTGCAGACACGTGACAGTGAAAACGACACCAAACCACAAGTACGTGTTTACAGTAAAGACCCATCACACTGTAGCAGCTGGAAGCATCGCCTTCAGCCTGCCACAGGTACACAAAGCTGCCACTGACAGACTAAAACTCAGCTGTATGGCCCATTCTTAGCCGCTCATCTTTTTCTGTTGCAGAGGAAATGGGCCGGTCTCTCCATCGGCCAGGAAGTGGAAGGTAAACATTAGTTTTTTTGACTCATGCATCATAATAATTGTTTTCTGTTAATATACAGAGTTATGAAAAATAACATATTTCGTTCGCCCATTCAGTGTCCAACTACAACTTTGACAAGTCCAAGCAGTGCATTGGCGCCATGACAATCGAAATCGACTTCCTGCAAAAGAAGAGCACCGACTCCTCTCCCTACGACTCGGACAAGATGGCCGCCGAGTTCATCCAGCAGTTCAACAACCAGGCCTTCTCCGTCACCCAGCAGGTTGGTTCTCCACGGCTTTTTTTCTTTTTTCCTTTTTATGTTGGATCATGTTGTTAATATTTGGTGTCCACATTTTCCAGTTAGTGTTCAGTTTCTGTGACAAGTTGTTCGGACTGATGGTGAAGGACATCGAGGCGATGGACACCAGCATCCTGAAAGGAGAACCAGCTTCTGGGAAGAAGCCGCAAAAGGTACGTGACCTCAGGAGGGAGTTCAGACCTTGAAACTGAGGGTGAGGAAGGAGTCAGGGCTGCTGCTGCTGCTGCTGCTGCTGCTGCTGCTGCTGCTGCTGCTGCTGCTGCTGCTGCTGCTGCTGGAAGCGTCTGTGAGTTATGTTTTGGTTCTGCCACTCATGAGATTTTGTTGATTGTTCAGAGACATATCATTAGTTTTAAGTAATTAAACTCCAGAGAGCGAACTGGAAAATTGCTTCCCAGAACGTAGAATGATCCAGATAGGACTGCAGTCGGCCATAATGAATTAGAACATGAGCATACAGAGATATTCAGTTCTAAATAGACGTGAGCAACATGAGGGATCAACTCTATATTCTATAGGAATTTACATCATCAAACGTTACCACAGCATCATCAGGTGTTGACGTCCAGGGAGGTCAGTTTGTTAGAGCATGGGGAACTTTTGGACCAACCCAGCAAGGTAACATAAAAGGGCTGGGATACGGTTAGATTTAGCACAGTTACTAAACCTGAATTTCAATCTGAATACTTATAGAGAATTTTTATGATATAACTCTAACACTAATTGCTTGTAACTTTCTAATTTTATTTGTAACATCAGACTTGACATGATTCACTATAAACAAATAAAGTTCCACTATCAAATATAGAAGTGCTCCAATGTCAGTATTTTGAAACTAAAAACTCATTTAAAGGGGCAGTGCTGTGTAAAATCAACTATTTTTGAGCTTTTCATCATATTGTTCGCTCTTCAAATACATAGCAAAACATACTGGAGTGTTCCTTTGATTTTTTTATTCATGTTTGTGAACTTCTGTAATATCCCATGGCAACCATTCAGCTGTGCAAAATGCCTGGGTAAAGCTAGCCCTGCCTTCAACGCACAGCTCCTCCTCAGAGCTGCAGTTTCCAAGTTTCAGAGCTTCCGCCTCACAGAGCAGCTCTCCCCAGCCACGCCCTCCTCAGCTCTTTCAGACTAGCCAGCAGCAATTAGCAAACACCTAGTGGAACTTAGCATCTGCTAAGCTCATTATAAGAGCTACTTTTGAGTGCAACTCTGGTAAAAAAAAAAAAAAAAAAAAAACATTAAAGGGTTAATAGAGGAGCCATGTTATGATGCCGTTTCAGAAAGAGCAGGAATTTTTAAAGAGACAGAGACCCAATTTCAAGGCACTATGTTAAGACCAATTTCATTTAAGTCATATTTGACATATATATCATTTTTATAACAACTGAAGATAACATAGTTACTTGATTGTGCTATAAAACAGCACTAAGTGCCTAGAAAATACATAACACAGTCCCCTTTAATGAATTTAAAACTCAAATGGCAAAGATGTACATGATCTTTTTTTAAAACAGTGAATTAATGTTGCAATATCCTTATGTTTTATCTCAGAAAGTGTCCAAATAATAAGCAATGAAAGTAAATAAATTAAATAATTTTTTAAGTCAAAAGCTTCTAATGAGGCTACGTTATATAGTAAACTACAGTTGATTAGTAGGACAACAGACCAGCAGCATACGTTCACAGGCCCTCTGACTATATAACTCAAAACATTAAAATATTGTGAGAAAGATTATTTTTGTCACTCATTTCAGAAAGTGAAACTGATACATTTTGTATATGCTATAAATTAAATAGTAACATTTTCGAGTGTTTATTTCTTAAAATGTTGAAGATCAAAGTTTACTGATAATACATAACCAAAACTCAATTTCTTAAAATGTATAATTCTGGGAACAATTATTACATGGAGAGTTGAGTGGAAGGAGAAAGTGCTTGGTTTCTACACATGGGCTACAATTGTCTCATGTATTTCATTCTTTTCAATGAATCTATCCAATATATGAGCTGCACTTTTTTAAATGAGTGGCATATTTTTGTACTTTCTAATGACATTCACATTTTTAGCTTCACCTGTATTGAAATTAGTCAAACAGAAAATACAGCAAAAAATGAATCATAATGATGCATTTCTCCCATCAGAAGCATTTGGGTCATGTCTGATTAGCCTGTGTCTTTACTGACCTTATGTCTGACTGCGTTTCCTGAAATATGACAAAAATGACACAGATCTTAGATTTGCCTTCTAATTAGACTTGTATACATTTTAAACAAATTAAAAATGAAAAATTTGAATTTGAAATGAAAAATTTGAATTTTTCCTATTTTTATTTTACTTTTTTTCCTATTTAAAGTTTTATTTTTTGTTTTAAAAGCACTATGTGTTTTACAAATTTAATTTAAATACAAGTTCAGCTCAAGAAATGTGAATATCATAAACATAATTTATGTTTAGGCAGGATTTTATTTCAATACAGTAATAACTGCTGAGCATATAAAAACATTTCGAATTAGCTAAACGAGGAATGTGAGTAACTCTGGTTTCTCCAACAGATCGACATCGGTCTGATGGTGGGCAACAGCCAGGTCATCTTCGAGAAGGCAGAGAATTCTTCGCTCACACTAGTTGGTGTGTTCTTCCACTTCTTTCCATATATATGGCCTGACTGTGTTTGAATACCAACTTATTGGTAAATGTAAAGCCAAAATGCTACTTGAGAAACATGGATAGCCTGTGACTGAATCCATTTTCTCCACAAGATGGCAGCAACAACAAACAAAAATTGACCAGAGCTGTCTGTAAAGAAAAGCGCAAAAATAAAAAAAGAAGCAGGCTTGCTCAATTTTACTTTAGAAATGAATTTAATTTACAAAAAAAAAAAAAAAAAAAAAAAAAAAAAAAAAAAAAAAAACTATTGAAAGTGTTGATACATTTTGACTTTATATTTGTTTGGGCTTTAGAATATCTGATGATATGTGTATGTTTGAACAGGTAAGGCAAAGACCAAGGAGGCACGGCAGACAATCATCAACCCGGACTGGAACTTTGAGAAAATGGGTATTGGAGGTCTGGACAAGGAATTCTCTGACATTTTCCGCAGAGCCTTCGCTTCCAGGGTTTTTCCTCCTGACATTGTGGAGCAGATGGGTAAGACATCTATCACTATTATCTGTCACTTTTCACATCCGTAATATAGAAAAGATCTAAAAAAAAATATTAGTTAGATGCATGCTGGAAAATGCTGGAAAAATAATCATACATTTAGCAAAATTAGATGACCTCTTCCTTCTTCTTTCTTGCATCCACAATACCTGACTCTTCCTTAATTTATTATGAGTTTTTTTGGGTCACATATCTTCCTTTTTATAAGCTCTTTCTAGTCTTTTTTTTTTTGTTTACTGTGAATTTTCTTACTCCAGGCTGCAAGCACGTGAAGGGAATCCTGCTGTTTGGGCCACCAGGGTGTGGAAAAACCCTGATGGCCCGGCAGATCGGCAAGATGCTCAACGCCCGTGAGCCAAAGGTGGTTAACGGCCCGGAGATTCTCAATAAGTACGTGGGAGAGTCTGAAGCCAACATCCGCAAGCTGTTTGCCGAGGCAGAGGATGAGCAGAAGAGGGTGAGAGACTTTTCTGTCCTGTGACTTAAAGCAATAAATTCCAAGATGGTGAATATGCTGAACGATATGTTGATTGAAGACAGTGTAAATAGGGAAGTTTGGGTTGAAGAGGAATTTTTACATTTCTTTGGAGGTCTGAGACCATGGTTTTGAGTCTGAAAGGGTAGAGTGCCTTTTTTGTGTCGGGGAAGATTTCCTGCCCCAAGTGGGTCAGTATCTTGGGTTCTCCTTCATGAATGAGGGAAAAATGGAGCAGACGATTGATAGTTGAATTGGTGCTATGTCCTCAGAGATGTAGGCATTGTGCCGATCTGTCCTGGTGAAGAGAGATCTGAGGTAAAAGGCGAAGCTCTTGATTTGCCAGTCAAAATATGTCCAAACCTTCATCTATGGTCATGAGCTTTGGGTCACGGATACAAATAAGCAAAATGAGTTTCCTCTGCAAGGGGTCTGTCTCAGAGACAGGGTGAGAAACTTGGTCATCTGGGTGGGACTCAGAGAGACTCAGAGTAGAGTCACTGCTTCTCCATGTCAAGAGGAGCCACTTGAGGTGATTCGGGCATCTGATTAGGATGGTTCCTGGATGCCTCCCTGGTGAGGTATTCCGGGCATGTCCCACAGAGAGGAAACTCGGAGGAAGACCAAGGAGACGCTCATCCAAGGAGAGGATCCCTCTGTCCTCTTCGGATTCCAACAGAGTAACTGGATGGAGGGACAGATGGAACAGAGAGGATGGTGTTTCTCCTCTAGAGAGCTGTAAATGTTTGTCTGGTGTCTGTTTAAAGCTGATCCTCTTTGAAAGAAACTTTTTACTTTTTGTCGATGAAGAGTTAAACTGCAGACTAATTCGGTCTGGTCATCGTTTTCTTCCAAGCCTTCTCATAGCTGGAGTCTGTCTGGTTACCAAGAGAATATCTTCCTGACCTGTGCTGCCAGTCAAAGGGAAACAGAGAGCTGGTCAGAGAGTTACAGGCAGAGTTGGGTCAGTGAGAGCTTTTCAGAGAGAAGAGGTTGGCAACAGCATCTTGGAGTCTTCACTGTTGGAAACACCTGAAACGAGCCTTTGTCCAACATAGGCGAGCAAGAGACGGTTACTAGGCTGCCTAGACCAAGATGTTGTATCTTTTCTCTAGTGAAACAAAGTGATTTCTCAATGGTACTTTTTAGGCTACAAATGCAAAAACATTTAAGAATAAAACTTAAAAAATAATAATAATTTTGTTTTCAGCTTGGTGCCAACAGCGGCCTGCACATCATCATCTTCGATGAGCTGGATGCTATCTGCAAGCAGAGAGGCACGGGCGCCAGCAGCACGGGTGTGCACGACACTGTGGTCAACCAGCTGCTGTCGAAAATTGATGGCGTGGAGCAACTTAACAACATCCTGGTTATTGGTAAGGACTGTGAACTCAGACAGAAGCCATGTTGTAGAGTTCTTACTATTGACAACACTTTTGCCTCTGCTCCTACATTAGTTTTCTGGTCTCCCATTGAATTCTTATTTTTTCCTTTGATTCCCTAACCCCTGATTTTCTGTGTGTGAAGGAATGACCAACAGACCCGACCTCATTGATGACGCTCTGATGAGGCCTGGCAGGTTTGAAGTGAAGATGGAAATCGGTGAGTTGATGTCTTTGCTTGACTGCCATTTTAATCTCTAGTTTTAGTTTATGAAGCGATTATTCCAGTGCACATACCATATGCACCATGAGAGGAGTGTTTTGTGGGTTTTCTGTTGGGGAGCATGTGCAAGATAAACACATATGGGCCAGAGACTTCTATCAACATGGGCCTAGTGTAAGAAGACCCAATAATTGGCTACAACAATCTTTTAAACCTCCCATTGGTAATTGACTTGAAGGGTATCTTTTCTGCACCTACTGCGTTTTGGTTTGATCTATAGGATTTTTGCAATAATTTTTCAGTGGTACCTTTAGAAAGACTATCAACCCAGGTTCAGTGGACAGTTCAGTATGATATCAGTTTTAGTCTAGTTTTCTCTCATTGCCACTGCACCCGTCCTCCAGGTCTGCCTGATGAGAAGGGTCGCGTCCAGATCCTGAACATCCACACCAATAAGATGCGGAGCTTTAACCTGCTGGCTGCAGATGTTGACGTCAAAGAGCTGGCCGCAGAGACAAAAAACTACAGCGGCGCCGAGCTGGAGGGGCTCGTCCGGGCCGCACAGTCCACCGCCATGAACCGACATATCAAGGTCATCTGACTCTCTGGAACACTCAGCGCCTCAGCTTGAGGTGGATTCAGTTTCATTATCAGCCGTTACGGATGAGGACAAAGTCAATCACCAGCAGGAAGCAAATATTTCATGTTAGCATCTTTAGGCTAACTTAGTGTTAGGGGAGGAAATCTCATCAAACAGCATAGAATGAGGCTCTATTTTCACTGAAGCACTACAAATGTTTGCACACATTGTACAGTCAGCAGGCAGAAGCAGGTTAGAGTGACAGCAGGGATCAAACAAAATCAATAGGCTGCTACTACAAGGACCCAGGCCTGGTAGATGTGAGGGCCTGAAATCCTAACACCCAACGTCTTTCTATTTGCTTTAAGTCAGTAGAAAAGTGAAGAGATCCTCAGAGAAATGAAAGGTTCTAATATCCTGACATGAGGTCTCATTTCACCCTTAGTAGTAGGCATACATGATTTGTAAATCTGAAATGACAAAGTAGTTTAAAAAGTTACCTCTCCATCAATATGCCATTGGTTTATTGATCTTCTCCAGGCTACATCTACAGTTGAGGTGGACATGGAGCGGGCGGAGAAGCTGCTGGTCACCAGGGCTGACTTCATTGGATCCCTCAACAATGACATCAAACCCGTATGTAACACTCTAGGTTCCTGTTGCATAAAATCTCTGTGGTCCATCAACATGAAGCATGAGCGACACGGAGTTTCTCACCACCCCCAATGCTTTGTTTACAGGCTTTTGGCACAAACCAGGAGGATTACTCCAGCTACATCATGAATGGGATCATCAAATGGGGCGACCCCGTTACCCACGTCCTGGATGACGGAGAGCTGCTCGTCCAGCAGACCAAGAACAGCGACCGCACTCCTCTGGTGGCTGTACTCCTGGAGGGTAGACAAACAGTTCAACCAAATCCTTCCAAAGCAACAAGACTCGGACAGTAAAGTGTACCACTTGTGTTTATGCCCACAGGTCCGCCCCACAGTGGGAAGACAGCCCTGGCAGCGAAGATTGCAGAGGACTCCCAGTTCCCCTTCATTAAGATCTGCTCTCCAGACAAGATGATTGGAAACTCTGAGATCTCCAAATGCCAGGCTATCAAAAAGGCAAGTCCTGCAGACGGTTTGTGGCTTCATAGTGAAACAATCACATGTTTATATTCACCTCCAGTCTTCTCTGTCTCTCCCAGGTCTTCGATGATGCATACAAGTCCCAGCTCAGCTGTGTGGTGGTGGATGACATCGAGCGCCTGCTGGACTACGTGCCTATTGGTCCTCGTTTCTCCAACCTTGTGCTGCAGGCTCTGCTAGTGCTGCTTAAAAAACCTCCACCCAAGGTGAGAGGTCTTCTGAAGCCTGCAGACATTCATGTTGAACACTGAAAAATACACTCAATATAATCCTCAGTTATCAGCAGAAAGACTTGTGACTTCACCGTATTCAACCATGCAAATCAGATTTTTATTTAAACAAGAAAATCAAACTATTCTTCTACTTCCACTTCACAATTGAGTAAGACATAAGACATACAATTTGTTTATTTGTTATTCTGTTTCTAGAACATAATGAAATTGTAGTGGTAGATCAATAAATAATGTCTCAATCAGTCCTTAGGGTGCAGTGGTGGTCGATCAGCTAGATACTAAAACTAAAGCGAAAATATTGAAATTAAGTTTGACAAATTTGCAGAGCTGAAACGATTAATCTGATTAATCAACCATTGAAATAATCGTCAACTAATTTAGTTATCGATTAATTGTTAAATACAGAAAAGGACAACTGCTGAAAGAACAGCATACTCAGTAATTACCACAAAACTGTACAAAAAGTAAATATGGTTTGTATTAAAAATAAAAAAAACTTTGTAAACATATTCTATGTGTTTTGGCTTCACCTGTTATTCTTTTGTTATCCATTAATGAATCTGTTAATCCGAAAAATACCAACAACATTGATATTATTAACTGTTGCTGTTATATCAAACAGAAAAGGGACGAGATTTTCTCATGTTGGTGTTAGAAGTATTTTTTGTTACAAATGATCAAATGTACACTAAAGAAATCCTCTTATTAAATTTAGGCAATAAAATATTTATTTTCTTTGAAAAGTAAATTAATTTTTATTTGTATGTTTTAATGCATTTCTAATATTATATTAAACAGGCATAAGCAGATAAATTTAAAAAAGATGTAGAATTGGACATTTTTTAAATCCGATTAATCTATTAATCATCAGAATGATCTATAGCATAATCACTAAAATGCAGTTGTTCATTGCAGCCCTAAAAAATGTAGGGCCTTTAAAAGATTCCCTGAAGAGATTGGACCCTACAAAGGGCAGAGTGCCGGGGTGCCAGGATCGGGTTTGTAGAATTTTGGTCTTTATGCCAGGATTTGCTTACTCAGCAAGAACACAAATAAAACACTGTCAAATCTGTTGAAATTAATTTTCAGAAATATATATATTTTTAAAAGCATTATCATATATTTTCAAAATAATCTGTATGTTCTATACTGCATATTAATTTTCTAAGTATAAAAAAAATGTTTTATCTTAACAATACCATCAACAGCAATTTTGCATGAAAATATGAGCAGATGTCATCCGGCATTTGAACATGAATGGAGGGTTTTATCCTGCGGTGCAATCAGAGACTGATGAAACGGCGTCATGTGTTGGTTGTGCAGGGCAGGAAGCTGCTCATCATCGGCACCACCAGCAGGAAGGACGTCCTGCAGGAGATGGAGATGCTGGACGCCTTCAGCACCACCATCCATGTCCCCAACATCTCCACTGGGGAGCAGCTGGTGGACGCCTTAGAGGTACAGCACAGAAAGAAAGATCCTGAAGGGTCTACACTTTCTCAACGATGAATAAAAGATGCTTATTTTAGCTTCTTTGCTCAAAGGCACAAAGTCAGTTTTGACATCTTCCTTATTTTTTTAACCAGGATCTCAAGCTACTTTAAGAATGTTTTTCATGTCATCAGTGTTGTTATGAGAACATGTCTTTCTCCCTGTGGGTGGAGGTTTGGAGCGTGACACTGAACATCTCCATAAATCTCCTTTTGGCCCTCGCAGCTGCTTGGAAGCTTCACGGATAAAGAGCGGGCCAGCATCGGCCAGCAGCTGAGAGGGAAGCGGGTCTGGATCGGCATCAAGAAGCTGCTGGTGCTCATAGAGATGTCGCTGCAGGTACGAAGCCTCAGGTCACAGGCAGAAAATCGAATAAGATCTAGCAGAGTTTGAAGTCAGGAAGAGCAATGTTTCTGCAAGCTCTTAACAAATTAGACTTTTTTTTATTTCAGAAACAAATTTTTAATATTGAATATTAAATGAAGTTTAGCTACGTCTTACATGTTCAACCAAATGCTTCTTTTCATCATTAAATAATTGCCTTTTGAATAATGTTCTGGTAATAATGTTTCTAATCTGAGATGTAGGGAATCATAGCCATACTTTGTAATGTTTTTCATGTCACTGCGGTTCTTATAGCAGATATTTGTTATGTTTTATGTTGCTTCTCAACCCATTTATTTCTCCTTTTGCCTCCCTCTCTGTCTGCAGATGGATCCAGATTACAGAGTGATCAAATTCATGACTCTGCTTAGAGACGAGGGAGCGTAAGTATAATCACTATTTTAAGAGGCGGTAGCAGCCTCCATCAGCTGATGAACTCATCCTGTGTCTTCGTCATCCTCCCTCCTTTAAAGCAGGGTTTTCCAGGTTGTGGCCGGGGGGCGTTTTTTGGCCTTTTGGGGGGTTTGGGGGGCCTTGGTTTTTAAATTTGGGCAATTTTGGCTTGAGTTCTTGTTTGTTTGTTCCGGTTGGCCCTTTTTTCTTTTTTTAGGGGTTTTTTTTTTTTTCCTGTGTTCTTTTTTTTATATTGGGTTTAGTAAGTGGATTTCTGTTTCTTACAGTTTTTGTATTAATCTGAATTTTGGAGTAACAAAAATCAGTTATTGACCTGCTTTTACTCAAAATCAAACCTTGCAGCCCAAATAAGAGAACATAGAAACAGTGTGACTGTCTTTTACTAAACCTTTTTTTATGTTTTGTTTCTTTAACGGTTTACTGATCCATTTTCCTTAAAAATCCAACTAGGCTGTTAATATCAAATAGTTCTTTTT
The DNA here is from genome assembly GCF_000485575.1 of Poecilia formosa. Classification (NCBI taxonomy): domain Eukaryota; kingdom Metazoa; phylum Chordata; class Actinopteri; order Cyprinodontiformes; family Poeciliidae; genus Poecilia; species Poecilia formosa. Next base: position 251,304 of record NW_006800159.1, on the reverse strand, counting down.
TTGGTTTATTATTGAGTAGATCAAATGAAAAAAGGCACAAAAAGTTTTAAAAATTATGTAAAATATGACATTTTTGAGGCCCTGTGTGCTTTCAAACTTTTGTCATAAAGTTTGGACACCCCTTCTTTGACATGTCTCTTCTTTCAATTTTCTTAGTTTGCATTCAGTTGAACCCTAAAGGAGAACTTATTGCTCCATAACAAATCCAACAGGCAGTGATTTAGACTGAACACTAACTAACCTCAGTGACTTTATTTTGCAATCACCAGGTTGAATGAAGGCGATCAAATCCGAATTTAAGCTGTCAGTCACTCTTTCCTGGTAAGACCAACAGCTAGATCTAGAGCTAGTAGATTCTGTAGTTGGCTAGTTAGAGTAGCGATTAGATTTTGGGTCTTTTGCTAACAGAGTGAGTCGTACTTCGATCACAAAGTAACTGAAATGAGAAAACCAGCTGATGTGAGAATCATTAGCACTTTGCTAGCATAATTTAAGTTGGACATTTGTTTCTAGCTACAGCATGCTAACATTAGCTAACACTACACTTTATAAAGTGCTGCTGATTTGTTTTGTAAAAGACAAAGTTGCCTTAGAATCACTTAATTTTGGCTATATGCTGCCATTTTCATAAATACACAAATACATTTCACTTTAAAGGCAACTTGAGTTTGTTCAATCTTTTCTCGATTATAACAATGTATCTTTGCAATGAATCTCTACAACAACAACAAAAATCAACAACCAAAATAAAATTCCATTGTTTTTGTTTTAAGTATATGTCAACTTCATGGACCATAATATTTCACACTGCTATGGATATTTCACCAAATAAACATTTCCTGTTTGCTCTGCTTACCTATGGAATAGCTGTTAGAACAGAGGTGTACTGGAGGATGATTGACAACGCTAAGACCCTCCTCCTGACTCTGATTGGTTGTTTCTGGCTGAGCAGTGCATTTCTGCAGTATGTGACGGGAAAACACATAATGCTGCCCCTTTTAGAACGATGTTGTGATACGCATATTGATGACTGAGTTATTCTTATTTTGAGCTGTTTGTCTTTCCGTTCTCCTCCCAACATCTCATCTGTGCACATATTTTGTTGTATTTTTTCTCAAAGGTGTCAGTGAGCTTCTCTGAACTTTCAGAATGAACAAAACAAACCTTGCCTTCTTTTTGTAATTCCTTCCTTTCTGTAGTGATCGCAGCTTGTAAGAGCAGAGGGAGCAAGTGGAGCTGAGGAGACTTTCCCTTTCTGCAAAACCATAAACATGAACCAACGTGACAGGAGAAAACCGATCCCTGGTCTAACGCCTCTCCCCCTCCGCATGTCCAACCGAGAAAACGTCTCCGTGTCTCCTTCCCTCACGCTCACCGACGTCACTAACGGCACTTATATCAACATGTTGCAGCCAACTATTGGAAGTTGTAATGTGAAACTGTTCTCTGTAAAGGAACTTGCAATAGATGATTGTGGAGAAAATAAAAAAGGTGTTGTTTTGTGCATTGTGCGTAAAAAAAATACAAAAAAAAGAGGAGGCGGCGCTTTTAGCTCTACTCTCTGTTGTATTTGTTGCCTCCTTCTCATCCCGCTGACGGTAGTTATTGTCTTTTGTCCTCATGAGGCGTGAAAAACGAAACACTGACTCTAGTACTGAGGCCGTTTGGCTGCTGAGGTGTGAACACATGAGAGGCTTTTAGTGATTTAGGTGTGGCTGTACAAAGACGCTGTTTCGTGTGTAAATGTAATCCCTTTAAAGACACAGTATGACATTGTTCTGTAAATAGTATATATATATATAAAGAGAGGAAAAAACAGTATATGAACAGATTATTGATATTTCCTAGTATATCAGTATGATCTTCCTTGCTGTGGAGAGGTTGAGTTGATTTTAGTGTAGAAATAAAATCACGTAACGGATCGTTGGCCGCTCCGCCTGTACGCAGTGATGTTCCGTTCGTTGTGGGGAACCCCATGCTGCATGTGCATAGTGTGGGTATGAATGGTTGATTAAGGTTTATTCAAATGCAATTATGTATGTGTGTGTGTGTGTGTGTGTGTGTGTGTGTGTGAAATAACTGTGTACACCCCCCGAAAAAAGACAGCTGGCTATCATTTTGTATTTTTTGTTGCTTAAGCCATGTGTTCAGTGATCAAATAAGAAAAAAGAAATCTAAACTTACTGTTCTGTTCAGACCATTGGCGGTGTGTGTATGTGTGTAAATAAATGTTAATGTGCAGATGTATTATTGCAATAAAAAGCACATGCACAGCAAAACAGAGCGATGGTGTGTTGTGTGTCTGGCGTCTTTTGTTGATGAACAGGATGAAATGATAGACAAATGTTCTTCTCCAAGCGCTCATGACAAGCTGCAAGCCGCACTGAAAAGCTCTCGAGGAGTTTCTTAAAGTTGAACATGTATGAAAAGTGCCCAAAAATGAACACGTTGACCCAAAATGGCCGACTTCCTGTTGAGTTTAAGGCATAACTCCAAGAGACCTTTTTTTCTTGTTTTACAGAGTGATACCGATGTACCAAATTTCAGCTTTGCACAACTTGTCTGTGGGCCTACCTCACGTTAGGGGGCGCTGTAGAGCAGTTAGCCACGCCCAATTTTAAATCCACTTAAATATTCAAATTTCATACAAGGGACAAGTTTTATAAAGATTAATACGTTTTTGTAGCGTTTTTGTAGCTCAACTGGGGGTTCTTTTGTCTTGGCCTAATAGCACAACACTGACAGCAGCTTTTAATTTACAGACTAACATAACCTGAGAAAATACAAAATGCTGTTTTAAACTGATTGTTTCATTAATTAGGGGACAAAAAGGGTTTCTAACCTGATCTCATTTGGAAAAATAATCTCCCCTCATGAAAGGGGCAGTATTATGCAAAATGTACTTTTTTGAGCTTTACATCATGTTATAATGTTATTGCCTCATTAAAAAGAAGTAAAAAAAAAAAAAAACATGTACCTACAGTGTTGTTTTGATTCTTTTGTGCATGTATGATAAATCTTCTAATCTCCCATGGCAACCATTCAGCTCTGAAAACCACCTGGGTGGAGCTAGCTCCGCCTTTGAGATGCTGTTTTTTTCTTGAAGCTACAGTTTCAGAGTTTCTGTGTTTCCGCCTCACAGAGCAGCTCCTTCAGACTAGCCAGCAGCAATTAGCAAACACCTGTTGGAACTGAGAATCTGCTGAGGTCATTATAGCAGCTACTTCACAGTGAAGTGCTGGTAAGAACATTGTAGTTATGACAACTTCCTGAAGGCAGAGTTTCAGAAAGAGCAGGAGTTCTTAAAGAGACAGAGGCCCAATTTCAAGAAATTAAATTACAAACTCAAATTTCTTTTAAATCATATTTAATATAAATAGCATTTTTATGAGAAGTGAAGATTACTTAGCGTGGTGATTTTACAAGTCACACATTTAAGAGTGTGATTTAAATTAATGCTATTTCATATAATCCACTGTAACTCATTTCAGATTTTTGCTCCTGTTGTCCCTGTAAGCATCAGGTGTCTATCTGATCCTCTCTAGCATCACGAGACCCTCTGAAGGAAATGTTTTCAGCAATTTAGACGACAAAGCTCACAATTTATTGTAATAATGAAGAGGAAAAAAATACAAATGTCTCTGGAATAAAGTCAAAGAAGCAGAACAAAAGCCAGTTGTTGTTCTAATCTAGATCTAAAGAATTCAAAACAGCATAACTTCTAAGTTGATGTTAGTTTCAGTTTCTTCATAGGATCACAATGAAAACAATAGAAGTGAGTTCATTTCACTTCAATATCAACTGAAGAATGATTGTTCTGCAGATCAGTGGAAGAAAATCAGAACATCCAAATACATCAATACACATATTAAAGCAAAAATAATTGAACCCCAGAGAAGATGAGATTTTCTGGTGGAGAAATATTTCATATAAGAATAAAAGAAAACATCAGCAGAGATCATTAATGGTTCCTGGAACACAGAGACTGAGAACTACATTTAAACCAGAGAAATAAAGGAGAACAGAACAGCAGAACCATGAAGCCTGATCAGCAATCAGAGAGAAGAGAGGAAATCTAGTTGGGTTTCATGAACTCTGCAGAGGATCCAAACCCAAAAATACTCCCAACCCAAACTCCAGCCAGCAGCGGCTGAGTGAATGTGGTCTGGACTCTGTGGAGGAGAATGAATTAATGGAGGAAGAAGATAGTCTGGTTGTTATGTTTTAATTGGTAATGAAGCAACAGCAGTAAGTAATGAAGATGCAACAATGTTAGAGCAAATATTTTCTAAAATTCATAGTGAAAACAAAATTAGTGAAAAGTAGAGAAAATGTAGAATAGCAACCTTATTAGAAAATCAGGAAATAATAAAACAAGAACAAGGTAATGTATTTATTTTTTAATAGTGGAGTTTAGACCTTACTTGAGGAAAGTCAAATGTTATATAGTGATAAGTGAACTTAGTGAATATCAAAGTTAATCTTATTTGATTTGTATAATAAAGTATGGAAATGTGAAATGTTAAGCTGGATAGAGACTGCAGTAGTACCAATACCAAAACCCAGAAAAGATTGCTTAAAGCCTGAGTAGTTATCTGTTCTGCAGTGAAACAAAATAATCATGTTTGCACTAACACAACACGCCTTTATTCTTTACACATTGTTAATTTTATCCTTTATTTTATTTCCTCTACAGTTTATATATTGACACTTAATGTCTATACGCTGTGATTGCTTGAAACAGGAGGCAAATCGCTTGTCTAAACAAGACACAATCTTGTCTAATAAAGCTGATTCTGATTCAAAAGTTATATTCAGATATAGTTTTAATATATTTTAGTTCGCCTTCCAACAAACCAATCAGTGGAATAAATGGTAGTTTATCCACTGTGGTCACTTTTGACGTTAAACACAGAAGGTCATTAGCATACTAACTGTAGAGTTGAATGTCATGAAAAGAGCTTGTTTGGCTTGACTGTTTATTATGTAACCCCCATGGCGGCAGTGTTCCTGTCTTGCCAGTAGAGGGTGCTGCAGAGCCTAGTCAGGCATCATCCCCGCTTCCAGCTGACCCGCATTCACTAGCGCTGTACAGACACGGGACAGGACCCGAGCGCGGCGAACTAGTCAACAACACCGTGGAGTTTCCTCCCCCACGTACACCGTGACCGTGAAATTCTGGCAGTCCCGGGGTGGCAGGTCGCTGCTGTCGCCTGTTTTCGCTCTTGACAGCGCGTTGAAAGAGGAAGCAGTCTCCCCCAGGAGCTTCAGGCGAACCGGCTGAAGCTGACCGGAATTACACTGTAGCGTTCATTTGTTTCTCTTTTCTTTAATTTGCCGCTCCCGGTGACATGTTTTATGTCGACTCTGCTGGAGGTGCTTTTCTATCCGGAGTGGACTACAGCGCTACAAAGTGACCCGGAGAAAGAGACAGAGGCGCCTCGCAGTCAGTCACGGCGGTGCAAGGTGAGTGGTGTCTTCACGTCAACCCCCCGGCCTGCTCACTGTACTTCTGCCCGCAGATTAACGCGGACTATGCCGGCTTTCTACGAAACGTCAACGTTCACTTTAACCTCTGTCGAGACTTTTGTGTCTGTCATTATGCTGCATTACCTGACAGCCGGAGCCACAAACTTGCTAACCTACATTCTCCATTAATGGGTCAGGGCAGTGACGTTAGGGGCACGGTGCCAGCATATAGACCGGGAGGAATGCGGATGTTTCTGGGTGTTCTGTTCGCACTCGTGGGCTTTCGTCTATGTAGCAAGAGCTCACGTAGTTCAGCTCCAACACATCCAACTGGTTGCTCTTGAAAAGCTACTGGAGACTCAATAGGGAACGTTTCTGTTTCAGAGCCGCGGCGATACCAAGGGGGGAAGAGAGGGGGCGGGATATCCACCTCTATTAGTTTGCTGACCACCTCACTGCTGCCTGGGTGGTTAATATTAAAAAATATTTTACCTTGGGATATTTTATTATCTTTTATACTTGAAAGATTGAGAATAGCACATTTAATAACGACAAAGAAACTTGTCTGTAGAACATAACTCCATTTTATTAAATTTCCTAATTATGGATTCCGCCCAGTCTGTAAGAATGCAGTTTGAGAAGCTGGAAATATTTAGTTGCAACATTAACAGATGCGCTATTAGCTGGCGTTTGCAAAGCAACCAATCGAGGAGTGCCATTCATTATCACTAGTCATTAATTAGCTTTACTCCTAAGAGCAGAGATAAGGAGGATTGTAAATTATTAACTTCTATGTGGTAGAAGTTAATCTACCAAATAGAAGAAACTGTCTTGTCAAGACAGTTTCTATCACATATTAGTGCATATTTGGCATTTGAACTATTGAAATAGGCAGTTCTATGTGTTTTGAGAGCTCAAGTAATTGTGACTTTCAGGTATCTGTGGGTGGTTGTGGTCCCTGACCACAGTGATATCAACAACCAAACGGCATGCTATGCTAGTTGTAAGAATTTGTTCCTATAAAAATGTTTGCTATTTTCTCTACATTTTGTTAAATAAGGGCATCAACAAACATATGTATTAGCTAATTAGAAGATATGATTAAATGTCATGATTGTGTTCAGCTTAATGATATAAATCGTTCTTTTTTTAAAGTAAGAAGTTTTGAAGAAGGAAGAAGCTTATTTCTACAATAGCTTATCGAAGCCATTGTACATTGAGGACTGACATAAATTTTAATCAGAGATATTTAACGGAAATTTACTCCTCCCCTTTTCTTTTCTGTCTATCATGCCCCTAAAATGCAGTCGTACATTTCAGATTAGATTGTTTTTCGAGAACAATATTTGTGCTTGCGGCACTGTGAATGCTGTGCCATGCATCACTGTCCTAAAAGACTATTTATTAGTTAAAAAATATTTTTAATCACAATCTGTATCATTATCACAATAGCACCACAAATATCACAATAAAATTCCATGTCTACAACACAGGGCTGCACAGTGGCGCAGTTGGTAGAGTGGTTGCCTTGCAGCAAGAAGGTTCTGGGTTCAATTCCCAGCCCCAGTCTTTCAGCGTGGAGTTTGCATGTTCTCCCTGTGCATCCGTGGGTTTTCTCTGGGTACTCTGGTTTCCTCCCACAGTCCAAAAACATGACTGTCAGGTTGGTCTGTCTAAGTTGTCCCTAGGTGTGAATGTGTGTGCACATGGTTGTTTGTTCTGTCTGTCTCTGTGTTGACCTGTGACAGACTGGCAACCTGTCCAGGGTGACCCTGCTTCTCACCCGGAACATTAGCTGGAGAGGCACCAGCACCTCTCCATCCTTTTTCTCACACCCTTGTGTAAGAAAATGGTCTGATGGATGTCTACGACACAAACTCACATTGTTAAATCACATTGTTTTTGATCGCTTTTTTTTTTTGGAAACTTCATTTTTGATTCTGAGCTGTATACATAATTTATGAGAATAGAGTGGTGGTAGAGTAATGATCTGGGCCTGTTTTGCTCTTAAGGACCTGGATGATGAAGATTGGAGCTATGAAATGTGAAGTTTTGTTTCTTCTGAAACATTTAAGTGTGACAAAGAAGCATTAACTGTAAAAAAACCTGATGCCTTTGCTTAGATACAACAGATATTGTGCCTGCAGGTTTCGCTGATGTAGTTTTACACTTGCTTATATTCAGGCTGTGGAGCTTTAAAGGAATGTAACTCGTATTGGGTTGTGTAGTTTTAATAGTGACTGTTGAGCTGGAATCCATAAAAGTTCCTGTTTCACTCTGCACACACATTGTACACACAATGTCGACACAATACCTGGATCTTGGTGTGTTGGAGCTGTCTGTAGGAGGCTGTTAGCAGGGCATTAGCAGGATGTTAGCGTGCATCTTGCCTGGTCTGCTGTCACACCACATTTCATCCGTCAGCACGTCTCCCAGCAGGCTCAGGAAGACAGCGATGTTGCTGGAACAAGGACCACTTTCATAGTTAAGAAAATTGATGCTGATCTATCAGTGAAACTCTGTATTTTTTATGTGATGTTCTTAATGTTTACCATTGAGATGCTATTTTAGTCTTGAATAGGTTCACTGATGCATGATGTCTGGATGCTGTTTTATGGGAGCAGACCCTCGTTCACCAGGGTCTGCTATAAAACATGAAAACTTTAAACAAACTGCTGTGGAGTGAATAAGACCATCAGCTGATTCTCCTTTAAATTAAGTCACACAGAAAAAGAAAAAAAAAATCACTTTCTAAACTATTTCAAACTTCTTTAAGCAAACTTTCAGTGTGACTTTACGTGCTCCACTGACGTCCACTTCAGCACCGGACAGCTCCTGAAAGCGGCACACCTCAGGGAGCTGACTCGCATATCCAACACAATGTTAGGAAAAATATTAGGACAATCACTGTAACACATCAATAATATGCCTGCAGTTGGATGGACTCTCATAGTGATGTATGAATTTAGTCTGAAATGTTAAAACTCACAGAAGGAAGTGAGGACAGTCTTTAATGGTGAAAAGAAACAAAAAAAGCATCTGTAATACAACAATACCTTAAAAAAAACTTTTCCAAGCTTTTTTCTCACCAGACTACATTTTTTCTAATTTTAAGACATTCTTATGGTAAAATCACATCTTTATTCTGTTAATATTACAACTTTGTCCTCATTGCTTGACAAAAATTCTCATAGCCCGGCACTAATACTCCGTTGTACAACTCTCAGAATGGATGAATGAAATAAAAATATTTGTGACAATATTTCCTGTCATTTTTATTTTTGTTTTTATATAAGAAAGTGAGAAAAATTTGATTAAAATTAGATCTGGTATGAAAAAAAAATCATAGATTTTATTTCTAACCCATATTGCCCATCCCTAATTTATTGTGATAACAATCTTTTTTCCCCAAATCTCAGAGCTCCTAGATTTGGTATTATAACTTGGTATTCTGCAGCAGTGTTTATTATATTGTCTGAGCAAAAGTTCCAAACGGTGCAGATAATTGTTTCTACCATGCAGAACTAACCAGAAACATATTTAAAAGTGAGCCGTGAATGAATCAATAACGGATGTACGCACGTGGAAACGTAGCGTCCATGTGACGCTGTCTCACGTAGACCAACCTGCGAGCTGCCAGCAGCTACACATGACCTCTCATGTCCTCCCCCTCCCTCTTTTCCCCTGAGGCTAAAAGCTGCCCTCTCCCTCTGCCTCTGCATGTTTCTATATGTGTGTGATGTTACATAAGCAGAGCGCAGAGCGTCGAGGCCCCCGGGTCCCACTGTCTGCTTCCCTCATCCACATGCAGACAGACTCACTGATCTGATGAATTGTCCTCATTTCGTTTGTAGCGTTAGCAAACGCCACAGAAGGCTGATAGACGTATTTTTATTTTATTTTTTCAATTCAGCAGCATCCCGTCTAGCTAGTTAAATTAGCCGTTGCTGTGTAATGGCCTGGTTACGGTTCCAGATACTATCGAGCTGCGTTGTAACAGAGCTGCTCTGCTTCAGCAGCAGTAGTAGTAGCTGTGCTGTTCAGTCTCTTTGTCTCCTTCACAAACTGCTTTATTTATCAGTGTTTCCTTCTGTGTGCCAGACAAACGGAGTGTGATTACACAAGCCTGAGAGCTAAAATAAACACGCCGCCACCGAGGCGAAAAGTCGTGAAGATGAAAATAGATGCAACGATAAGGTGCAGACCTGGTTGGGTTAGAGCTGTCTGTATTAGAAACACCAGCCAGTCTATAGAGTGACTTATATTCTATTACTATTGGCCTATTGACTTGGGTGAATGAAGTAGTAATTTTATGAGTAGGCTTGTTGCAATAAATAATAAATCAGTTGTTGATTTGATAATTAAAATAAGTAACACATCAATAATATGCCTGCATTAATTTGCATGATTTATTATTTTTTTTTCTTTTCTCTCTTTCTTTCTACCAAAGCTGCTCTCCAGTCTGGTGTTTTGGTCCAGCTTTGTTTACAGAGACGTCATAGTTAAACAGTCTCAAAATAACACTGGGACAATTTATCGTCCAGCAAAATGTGTTATCATGACAGGCATATGTATAAGAATACTAACATGAAAAATAACAATAAATTAGTTATCCACATTGTTTTCAAATAAATAACTTTTTTTATTATAATTTTTTTAAAATAGTAGACCAATATAAAAATAGACCACTGTAAGTTGTTTTTTTAAACAACTTATATTCTCTTATAACATTGACTTATATTACATTCATGTCTTTTGAAATTGTTTACATTTTTTCTTGTTACAGCCACAAACTCCTATATACGTCATTGGGGTTTTATATGACAGAAACCTTCAAAAACATATTGAAGTTTTCAGTTGTAAAGGGAGAAAGTATAGAAAAAGACTTATGATTACTTTATAAAAACTGCCTGTCCAGCCTTTATGCTGACCCTCGTCGACGCTTCAATGTTTTAAACATTGAAGGGTTGATAAATAAATCCAGTTTATTTATCAAGAAGGAAATTCAATCTGATGTTATAAAGATTAGACTGCTGTAAAGTATAAAACCAAGTTGGACTCTTGAGCAGCTTTTTCAGTCTCACTCACTCCTGGAAGCCTGAGCAATTCGCTGTCTGACAGATGTGTGTTACTGCTGCTGACATCACGGCTACTTCAGCTCCTGCAGAAGCTCATTGGCAGCTTCTCTCTCTTCCTCCTGTGAGCCATCAAAGTTTGGTTTCAGTTCAGGAGAGTGTGCAGCAGAACCTGCAGTAAATTTTGTCCCAATCTGTCAAACACTGTCTACACATTTGTTACTGTTATCTGTTACTTAAAGTATACATTGTTCATAACAACCCCAGAGCTTTGGTGAGACAAATTAACTCTTAAACAATCGTTCCTTTTAATCAGAACCTGATAGAAGTGCAATCTTCTAGCTTTCCTTGATTATGTAGCGTGCTGAAAAGAAACTGGCCCTGCTACACGCAATATCTGACTACAGGACTCCAAGTAGGACATAAATGTGTAGTTAAAGGAAGGTGATATTGATTGGTCTTCATGAATAATCAGAACAAAGAGACCTGAATACAAGTGGTGCAGATATTTCTATTACAAAAAAAAACAAAAAAACTTCACACTTATTCACTGCTTTGCATGACAAAGTATCAGGGGCACTTGGAGGGAAAAAAAGTCAATTTTTGTTGCTCACCAGTTTTAAGATTTAAAAACAAGAAGTCACAAATCTAGAAACCGTAGATCAACAAAAGTGTCAATATGACGAGAAAAGTGTTGAAAAGATGAGTAAAATGTCAGTATCCTTCATGATATATCACCTTCAGTCTCAATGTTTGGAATTCAGTCACAAAATGGAATTTCAACTTTTTTTTTCTTCAACATCAAAATGTACTTGAAATCTTATTTTCTTGTTCTTTGTATTTTAACTTTAATCTGAAATGGAAATTTACTATTATTTTTTTAAGTGAGCCCAACATTCCTTAGTAAGTTTGAAGGCTTGAAGCTCAGGAACAAAGTACGGTGTGGAAGCAGCGGGCTTTGTGGGAGTTTTGCTGCAGGAGGGACTGGTGCACCTACCTGAATGGAATCATGAGGGAAGAAAGTTATGTGGAAATATGGAAGTGACATTAGTGAGTTCAGGCAAAAATAGGTCTTCTTAGCCACAATCATAAAACCAAATTATTGTGAGAAGCTCGTCTGACCCAAGTTCCACAATTTAAAAGGAAATTGAACCAAACTTTAAGGAAATCTATGATTTTACCAGATTTAATTAATGACAATAAGATGAAAACATTTGTGGCTTTTTTAAATGTACATAAATATCCGGTTTCAACTTCATATTGTAGATTATTTAGCCCCCAAAGATTGCATCTTTAATTACAACTAAGAATTAAAAAAGATGATTTTACAAATAAGGTATGAAAAAATCCAAAGACTTAGACTTGTGATTCAGCCGCCTATAATTTAAACTTCACCTTCTTGATCACCTTTTGTTCCTCCACTGAGGTTTTGCATTTGCAATAATAATAATAATAATAATAATAATAATAATAATAATAATAAAATAACAGAAAGCAGAAAGTCTACTGTGGTTGGCAGCACACAGTTAAGTGTTTAAAACATCTAATCGCTTTACAGCCATAAACAGGTTTTTGTCTTATCTGTAAACACAAAATACCCACCTACTTTTAATCTTCATTGCTCGCCCTTCTAAAACTTTTATCTTTTTTTTCTGTCTATCCTTCATTTTCTTATCTGATGGTTATGCATCTGTTTTTATGTCCCTGGACAATCTGGCCAACTTTCTGTTCTCCTGTCTCTTGTTATCTGGGCTGAGTGGCTGGTCATTATGCAACAGCCTTCCAGGTTATGGAGGACTGATCCTGCCAAAATGTACAGTAGATACACACACACACACACACACACACACACACACACACACACACACACACAC
>NW_006800159.1:222632-238775 GCF_000485575.1 Poecilia formosa | reverse complement strand
ATATATAGATAGATATATATATGAGACTTCATAAAGTGATTAATGTTTCAGACATTGCATCCAAAAAAAAGAAAAAAAAAACTTTCCCAATTAATCTTATTATACAATGTGAATAAATTCATAAATTATTTGCTTAGCATTTTCAACAGTATAAATTTTTGATTCATTTAATTTATTAAACAAGAAATCTATCCAAACCAACTTGGGTCTATGTGCAAATAAAATTTCCCCTTTGATTTTCTGAACTACTTAGACACCGTTTCTCTAATGTCTGACCATGGCTCATTGTTTTGTTTTTTCTTTTTTTAATAATTTCAGCATAATTTTACCCTACATTCATTTTACTTAAGGAACTATTTCTTTCTTTCTGTTCCTCATTTTGCAAACAAAATGCTGACTCGTAACAGGACAGCTGTTATTCTTTTGCGTATGTTGTGCCTAAGATCACAATTGGCAATATTTTTCTCTTTTCATGTCAAAATGTATAAATAATATTTGTGATCATCTTTACATACTATAATTTGTGGCTGAAATACCTGTCAGCCCTGTCCAATAGCAACAACTACTAGTAATCTCTAATTCATCTTCAGTCTTTTTTTTCCACTGCTCTGTTCTTTGATGTATCAAAATCTCACAATGATAAAAGCTGTGTTTTGTTACTTAATATTTAGAACAGTCAGATTCAGATGCCAACAACAACCAGTTCTTTTAGTTTAAGCTCGGTATCTTCCAGTTTCAGTCTGCACTGCTTCTGTCAGTGTAAGTAGGAGGGAATGGAAGTCCTGCCGCCTTCTTCCAGACTGATGCATATTACATGGAACGACACTTCCCTCGTTCACTCTCATGTCTCCAGTTGGCTTCCTGTATTGCATTAGTCTGAGAGTCATTTTCATTTGTGGTTTCATTTTTCTGGTTGACTGGACCCCTGCTGGTGCCTCAGAAGCTCCACTAACAGCAGCAGCTAAAATTTGACTGGATGCAGTTTAAGTTGACGACAAACCTGCCACTGGTGTTTGGTTTGGGTGAGTCTAACGTTTAGGTGCTGTTACTGGTTTGTGTGAGAGGAGATTTCTGAAAGTGTTGTCATATTTAGCATGTTTTACCAGCAAGGCAGTTCAAAGTGCTTTACATCATAAAAAGACATCATGCAGTCATCAGTCATATTACAAGCATTAAACATTACGTTTGGTCAAATGCCATCATTAAGTCACATCAAGTCTGTTGATTAATGTTCCAGTTATTATGAATCAGAGGCTTAAAGAAGTTCAGTGTTTCAGCTGTTTTACAGTTTTCTGGAAGTTTGTTCCAGATTTGTAGTGCATAGAAGCTGAATGCTGCTTCTCCATATTTAGTTCTGGTTCTGGAGATGTAGAGCAGAACCAGAACCAGAAGACCTGAGAGGTCTGGAAGGTTGATACAATGACAACATGTCCTTAATGTATTGTGGTGCTAAGTCGTTCAGTGATTTATAACCACAACAATATTTTAAAGTCTGTTCTCTGAGCTACAGGTACTGTAAGATGATACAAGCTGTTTTAAAGTTCATATTCTCCAGGTTAACATTTGTAGGTGACATGGCAACCAGAGACTGCTCTGGTCGGATGAAACCAAAATTGAGTTTTTACTTATGCACAAATCTACGGGGCAACATGGTTGTGGCTGCATCATGCTGTGGGACTGCTTTTCTTAGTAGGGGCAGGGAAGATGGGTGGAGCCAAATACATCAGCATTTGGTTTTAACTTGTCTGAAGTTGCAATGAATTGCAATCACTGTGTGAAACGGTCTAGAGATGAGATGCAGGGAGATTAACTGGGCAGTTTAGTCTTTGGGTGTGTTCCCCACATCTGTGGATCTACTTCTGTGTGTTCAAGTACAGATGGGTGATAACAGGATTACACCAGAGCAACTTTGCATGCTAAACAAGTCCGACAGCTTCTATTGCACAATAAAGTCTTCACATTTGTTTGACATTTCATACATGTGCACGCTCTCTACCTGACACAATGCATATTTGCATTCTGTTTTGTGTTTCATTATGTATCACGTTTCTAAAGTCCTGCTGTTGCTTCACTTTGAACTACCGAGATTACCGTGAGCCTTTTACAAGATTATCCTAAAGATAAAGGGAAGTATACGTTATGGTAATGATTTCAATTGCTTGCTTCTTTGTCACAACCAGATGTTTCAGATCATTATAGAAATGTAGACATATTAATACAAGGCCATGTTTTGAGACTTCTGAATATGGCACTTTGCCTGCTGGTGCAGGAATACAAAAATGACTGAATACAAAAGTTAGATGGTGTCAAAAAAATATATGTTGGGAGACTCTTTAGCCTACCGAAGCTTCAGTCATAGCAAGGATTTCCTTCTTTTGAATCTTGCTGGTGTTAATGTTATTGCCATTTGTTGGACAAGGGGATGTATTCCAACGTTTTTAACTTGAATCTCATTGACCATATTTACAATAAGTTAGGTTAGGGTGTAGCAGATTGGGGTTAGAGTACTATAAGCACTACAACTCTTGCAAACTCTTACCATGCTCTTAAAAATTACATAAACAACCCATCTGTTTCTTTGAAGCTCTTCTGATTATTTCCTTGTTTTATCTTCCACAGGTGGACATCCTGAGACAACCAATCAGTTCTTGTCAAAAGGCAGAGGCGTTTATCAAGTCTTTATCCTCAGACGAATGCAGCTGCAAACACTAAAAACTGACAGTAGCACCTTTTTTACCTCCAACGATCGTCCCACAATCTTCCCAGAGAAAACTCTTGTTCTCTCTATCTCACAGGACTCTAGAAGTTTTCTCTGTTTTACTCAGGTCTTTTCTCCCAATGCCTACCTCCTCCACTAATGCACTGTACCCAGAGACAACCTGCTTTACCTTCTAAACTCTTCAAGCTGATGAAGAGCATTGACTTAAGACCTCGAACATCCTGTCGTCTATATAACATAAGCTACAAAGCATATATATAAGCTACAAAGCAGCCACACTGATCAACCTGGGCCAGTGGAAATTATTCAAACTGGAAGACGGACAATAGCTACTTCAGCCTCTCATCGTCCGCTTGTTGAATCTGGCCGAAAGCTTTATACCTCAGTTATTATTTTCTGGAAGACATTTGTGTGCAGAAAACACAAGACGACAATCATTGACGTAATTGATCCAACAGACAGGAGTTAATATCCAAGCAAGGTGCAAGCTGCAAAGTAGAGAAGCAGCACTGGTGTCTTCCATTTGCCTTGGGGAGAAAAAAATATGACCAGGGAGAAAAGCGGAGCACTGCCTTGGAGAAAACATAACTTCATGTTTCCCAGCATATAAGCCGGACTATCTAAGCTATCTAAATACACCAGCAAAAAACACAGGGGGCTTTCAGTGAGCTTATTTTTACACCTAAAGCCCCCAAGCAGCAGCAGAAGGTCTTGAAAATTTTGCCAGCTCTTTCTGTGCTGCAATTGAGACACAAAGAATCTTTCTGGGAGTTCAAATGCAAATAATCCTCACAGGTGGCAGAAGAGGCACAGAAGAACTGAGCAAGTGAAGAAGGATGTAATGGTGAGTTTTGTTCTCTTATTTTGGCTTGCCATGTATGTTGTGTGGGTTTGAACATAAGAAAATTAAGTCTGTAAAGTGTTGCATGTGCATTGGGAAAAACGGGGTTGCGGAATATAGATTTGTGACATGGCAGAACAGTTTTTATGTGTTAAATTAAAAAGTGTGTTGCTTAAATTTGAGGAAAACTGATTTGGGAACATCTCTGTGAGATCCAAAAAATCCATGACAATCTTTGCTTTGACACTGCACTGTGTCAAACAAACCAAACCCCTTCTCTCACTTGTGGTGGCGCTGTACCAAGAACCACTGAAGAAAATGACACAAAAACCTCTGAAGACACTGAGCACAAATTACTTTTTCACAGAATGTAAACTAAAATGGAGTGGCATCAGATTTTAGTAGTTGTAGGATTTCTCTTTTGTCTCTGACAAAAGAGCACAAGCCATTTCTCCCACCGACGCTATGCGCTATGGTCCGCTTCCTCCAAGTGGAGAAGTCAGAGTTCACTTTTTTGGTCCGCATCAGAGTGCTATTATGCATTCACACCTACATAAACAAACCGGACCTTCTAGGCAAACATACTGGAGTTCAATTGAAGTCCGAACAGGATTGGTGTGTATGAACCCTAAGAATACCAACCTGACATGAACATGAAGTTGATCATGATTGTATCTGTTTTAACAAAGATTACCTGTTATTTAAACCAATGTTTTTAAGGAGGCCAGTGGTACTAGTACACCTGTTGGCAGGCACCTGAGTGTGTCATTTGACTCATTACACAGTCTCTCTGTTATTCATTCCTCTATAGAAATTTGGAATATTAAAACCATCTCAGAATGGATGTATGTTTGTAGGGTTTTTATTTTTATTTTTTATTTTTTTGTGCTGATGTTTTATGGGCTAGTTGAATATATGGAATTTTCCTTGTGATAAAGTATTTATATATCTCTATCTGTTTTATAACAACAACGAGGAAACTGGAAACAGGAAAAACTCTTCATCAGACTACGAAATGACTATGTAGTATGTGGTTCTATTATTTGCTTTTTATGCTCACAGATGAAAACAATCTTTTTCTCATTTATTATTTCATTACTTTTTATCTCTAGCTGGCAGTTAAATGTCATTTGAATCGTTTTACGATACAGAGCTGAAACAGATGTCAAACCCTGATGTCAGTAACTGAAATGAAAATATTCTAATGCCAAAACAGACCAAATTCACTCCAGCTATAGTGGTTTAGATATCAGCACATAATAAAACTGATCCAGTCTTTAGATTCAAAAGTTTTTCAGATATACTTATGGAAGTCAACAACTGGTTCATTTATTTAACAAAGATGAAATAGAAAAGCTGCTTGTGAAAAACTAAGTACACCCCATGATTCAATAGCTTGAGTAACTTGAATTAATCCATTTCTATATGATGTCAGTCATTCCAATCAGTATGGGAAAAAAATGAAATTTTGATTTCCTAATGACACATTTGACTCCATGATACCTTAGTTTGTACAACAAATCTTAGGGGCCTGGGAGGTATTGAGTACCCTGACATAAGCTCTCCACCACCATGCATGGAAGCTGTGCCGCATAGCATGGCCAGGAATCTCCACTTTGTTCTGATCTGTCAAAAGAAGGTGGCTCAGTAACATTTTGGTTTATTCAATCACAACTTTTCAAAGCTAACATGCTAGCCTAACCCCCAGACTGTCAGGGGCCCCATAAATGCTGAAATTTCAACACAGACCATCGAAGTAGAATTTTAGCATTTGGTTATTGTGAATGACAATGTTATTAAATCTGATTTAATGATTTCAGCACAGATAAACAAAAAATATAAAATTTGTTTAGCACTTAAATTTACTATTTTGAGTAGTTGGTAAGTTTACTTTGTAAAAAAACAAAATCTTCTCATTCTATAAATTTAATCTTTGTGTTTGAGTTTAGTTTGCCCACAAATACATAGTGGTAGTGATGTTAACAGGAAGAGGGGCCATTAAGTCATATTCTGCCTAAGACCCCATAAAACCTTGGCCCGGCCCTGCTGCAGTATTTTGATCTGCTGGTTGTGATTGGTTGATATTTATTTAAGCGAATTCAAGGAATACTCCGGATGATAAAGATGTGTCTGTGATTAGCGTTGTTGTTCAACTACATTAACTTTATCTAGCTGCATTTGCACATACAAAGTCAAGCACCTACCAGAACACGTATTGACCCTTTGAGATTCAAACAGACACAATTTGTTCATGTGCGCTCGCATCAGTCTCACCGAACACGCAACAGGAACAGCCGAGTTATGGTCGCTGTTCATGTTGAACATTTGATCCGTACGCTGGTGCAGTGTTCTCTGACGATGAACCCCAATAGAGAGTCATAGGAAAGATGATCGTTTCCTAAATCTGCTTAGTCATGTTTTTCATTGTACAGTGAATTTAAATTAAAGCAAATAAAATTGACTCAAGTTCTCCACATAGTGAAATGGTGCATAATTTGCAAAATATGACAATCTAATGGACTGTCATTAGATAGTCCATTAGACTATCCAGATAAATGGATAAGCATCCATTTATCTGGATGCTTATCCAGATAAATAACTGGATAAGCATCCAGTTATTTATCTGGATGCTTCATAAGAAGATCTTATTTGCTGCTTTAAATTTCACATATATGTGGAAAACTTAACTCTCCGCAGATTTATGAATGAAAGTCCAGTTTTGGGCTACATATCCTAACCATAACCTGCACTTATTGGTTCATATTTTTGCTTGCTCTGTTCGTAAAAGCTGACGTTGTATTGAACGATTGCTACAGTTGAAATGTCAACAATATAATTATATAGATGTGATCTTCACTGTGTAAACATGACAGAATTAGAGGAGAAGAAACCAGTGTGATGGATGGATCTCTGCGATGAAAGTAGAATTAAACTGTGGCGTTTTCCCTCAGAAAGAGATCCAGACACATTTTAAACATCATCTTTGATCTTTTCAAATCCTTTACAGCCTATGTCTTCCCTCTGGTTGATGTTGCCACAGCAACACGTAGCCCTTCCTCCTCCATGTGAGGCTGTTATTTTCAGTGACATACAGAAGGCAGAGGTAGCTGTCAGAGAAAAAGCTTTTGCAGAATAGGAGTAAAACACACCACACTATATACTGGGCGCAATATTTGAGCTACTTAATGTCACAAAATATTTTTTACTTAAACAGTTATCAACTGTTCTGTTTTGCAGAAACACTTGGCTGTGGCTCATGTAAATTAAATATTAACTGAGCATGATTTTTTTCCTTTTGAAGTGTTGAATCAATATATAAATGATGTAGTTTTTGTTTGTTTTGTTTTTTTACTTTGTTATGATTTCAGTTTTTATCCTAACCAAGAGGCACCTTATTAAAGTAAGCGTATATCTAGGTTGTACAAAAACAAAAAAAAATTACTTGAAGGTTCCATATGGTTGTGGTAGCACATTAAATTCTGTGATGCTAAAGCTATCATGAGTCACAATGCAAAATGAACATATTCCACAGTGTTAGTGGGAAATGGCGCGCACATATTCACCATCAGGCTGAATGTACTTCAACTCCGTCTCCATGATGATGAAAGTTCTCTCCTTGTAAAAGTCAAGTGTGACGGCCCCCCCGTGGCTAGACTGCCCCTTTAAACGCCAGCTCATGATGATGAACGCTCTCCTCAAGGTCGTCATCCACAGCGAGGGCTCCCGAAGGGATGGGGTGAGGAAGAAAATGTTGGAAAATTCCAATCAACCCTGTTTCCTGTCAAATAAAGCTCCGATTTCTCTGCCCAGGTTTTCTGAATGTTGAAGTTGGTCATTTAGGGATTTAATCAAGAACGGTTCTGTGTAGCATTGTTGAATAGTGGCAAAAATCACAATCTTTTTGACTGCTTTTTTCCTGACCACAATAATTTCCATACTTTAGCCTCCATTGGTTCATAACTAATGTACACCAGACTGCTTTATTTTACTAACTATTAGCTCTGCACAATATATTGAAAATTATTGTTATTGCAAGATCAGTGTGAGCAATATCCATATCGTAAAGGACTGCTTGGAGAGCAGTAATTGTTGATTAATATATTTTATGAGTTGTGAAGTTGTATTTTACTTACTGATGCAATATTTAGCCAGTAGGACAGTCTCACAGTAGCTAAAGCTCACACCCAAATTTCTAAAGGTCACATGTGGTAGGAAGCACAAATTAGAAGGAAAGGAAAGAAGGAACCAGACATATAACAGACCTGATATTATCATCACAATATCTACCAATGTTATCGCCATTGCAAGATTTCCCTAATATCTTGCAACCCTACTAGTTGTGTTTTCATGCCTTTGTCATTCAAGTTTTGAGGAAACTATTAAAATTTGGCAAAAGTACCATGGCTGAAATAAAGTAGATATAGAGGGTGTAAACCAGCATGGAGCACACATCTCAGACAAATGAAGACAGTCCTTCCCTCTGAGCTGGAGGCTTGGAAATGCTTTCGAGGTGCATGACGCTGGTAAGGTACAGACAGCCATTACTGTTCTCACCCCAGCCCAGAGCACCACCAGGTGGCCACTCCAGGCTGATGGTCCTACCCTCAGCCGTGGAGGTTTGGACTGAGAAACTTTTCGTAGCTCTGGTACAGCACAAACCCACCAGTGGATTCTAGCGTTCGCTACTTTGGAACTTATTTGGCAAATGTGTTTTCATCTCCCCTTTAGTGTGTTACATATTTCTTTCCGCAAAGCCAAAAACCACCTAAAACCACCATAAAAATTGTTGCTTGTAACACGGCTGTGGTGTCACTGTTTAGTAGCAGCCTGAGCTGTCACCTAAATACAGTTTTAGTTCCTTAATTCATACCACAATAGAACGAAAAGTTTTCAGTTTCGATGAAGCTAATATTTTTCACAGACAGTGTTAGCTTATGTCATCCAGTGGGTTTACCACTTCACTGTTGCAGTTGCAGGAGCTTTACTGCCCTTTTCAGGTTGCCCTCTAGCATCAGTGTTGTAGAGTTAGCATTCTAGCGTGGGGCATTGTTTGGCGTTTCTCAGTCTGACTTCAGAGGGAAAGTACCTCCAAGCAGCGCTGTGGTGTTTGCCTTGTTAGCTAAAGAGGCTACATATGTTTTTTTTTCTGTGTTAGTAGAATTGAAAGTGTTAATAACCATACCTTATTGGTCATTAAACACTCGTTTGAGCTCAGATTTCTTGTCCTTACATTAAACAAACGAGTTTCCACAAAGTTGTTCTTTGTCCAAGTTTGTAGAACATGGACTCGGCTTTTGGAAAGCAATAGTCTATATGCAGTTTATTTTTCTTTCTTTTTTTCCTCCCGCGTGAGTAGAAAGGGTCAAGAAGAATTTCTAAAACCAACTAAATCTCACATCCTTGGGATGCTGTGAAGAGCTGAGCAGTGGGATATAAGTTGAGCCAGCTCAAGGTTTATTACCCGTTTTCAATAATAACGCATTTTCAGAAAGGCTTCCAGAGATGAAATGAAATGCTGGATGGGTGAGAAGGGATCTGGAGGTCATATAGGGTGAGCAGACAAGATGAAGGCTGGACTGGAGGCTTAAGGATGTTCAATAACAGGAATGCAAGGTTTTTACAATTTATGGAGAAAATTCTGTTCAAAGTAAGACAGACTTACTTTATTGTCGTTGCACAAAGACACAACAGTGAATATGGCAATGAAATGCTGTTGGTTGGCTACAGAAATACACATAAAAACTATAAATGCTACTATAAATACATACATCTATGCAAATGTTGTGCATGCATGTACAAAAAATACTAAAAAATAATTAATTGAAGAAAAAAAAACAAAAGCAATGAACATAGTTAAAATTGGAAAAAGTTTGTTCTTGCTAAAAATATTCTTAAAAAATGGTCAAAAGTTAACTGTTGTCTGCTGATGTGCATACATGACTACATTTATATTAATAAATTATTTCATATAGATTTGTTTGTAGTCGTAAATGTTTAGAGTATTTTTAATCGCATTTTGTTGATTTTTTTTTCCTTTCCTCTTCTGCACAGATTTCACATGACTGAATATGCAAATTAGGTGACGATGCCATCACCTAATTTGATCATGGCGACTTTTAGGACAGCCAATAGCCGTTTTCTTTACTGACGAGTTGGCAGCTGTGTTTCTGACGGAGAGCGGTGTGTTTCTGCAGATGGCAGCAGGACCACAGGAAGAAAGCACAGACAGATTATCTCTCATGTTACACTGCCAACACACGCTGGCACTTTTAACAAATATATTCAAAACATTTTCTATGTAGAAGTTACACACTGCAGCTTTAAGGCAGCTTTATTCACTTTTTAGTAATTCAATAATTATTTGTTGAGCAAATACCTTCTGGTTTTAGTCGGCCAGGTTCTTCTCAGAAACTCTTCCATTTGTCCATTTGTGCTTTCCACGTTAGCTTGAAGAGCAAAGCAGCTTAAATTTGACTGGTGGTCAACCACAAAGACCATCATGGCAAGTAATATTTCATTAGGTTATTTTAACTTATTTTTTATAATAAAGATTAAATAACAATTGGGTATGTTTCAGTCTAGTTAACAAAAACAAAAGGCATGGATTATCAGCAGGTCAGTAGCTGGTCAATCAGTTCTGTGTTCACCCGACCGTTTAATAGTTGTCACTAAGCAGCGTCAAGGCTGAAAATGTAAAACTGCAACGGACTGGATGTGAAATTGTTTTCATTCACTCCATAACTGCACAGCGTTTGGGCTGATAGATATGAAATTTTGAAAATTAATCCAACCTGGTTTTAAAAGAAAATATTTAATCTGTTTTATCTCTGTGGTTAAACAACTTCCACCTTATAAAATCCATAAATCGGACATAAAAAGTTTGAAACAAACAACTACGGTTCATTTAAGTAAAAGAGCGACACAACGAGTGATTGTTTTAGTTCCCCACTAAGCCTGCATTCGGGCCTCGCTAGATCAGCGGGGCCGGGTGTCACATTCTGATTGTTCCTACGTGTTAGCATCAGCAGAGCCAGTTCTGCAGCTACAGATGGAGCCGTGGCCTCCGCTCAATGAACAAAACCCAACAGCGACGGGGGGAGCGCAGTCGCTCCAGCACTTCCACGTAAACGGAGGGAAGAGGCGAAACGAAGGTCAGCCATCACAGACTTAGATTCCTGGCAGTCGTCACAGCAGCTGATCATTAAAGAGGGAGAGTAGAGGGAGGATGGAGAGGGAACAGGAGGAGGACGTGGAGAAGCTGGTCGGAGTTGGATACAGCTGCCCCGCTCCGATTTCAGAGGTTAGTGCTGGATTTTATTCAGCTTTTGTACACCAGTTAGCTTTTAGTTATCTTCTAGCAAGTCATGAACCATGAAAAAAAATATTGATTTTATCCAAACAAGGTTTTTCTATTATATTTTTTTATACTATATGTGTTTGTTTCTGTCTTCAAAAATGCTGTGCTGCAGCAGGGAAGGGAATGGGTTTCATGTGTGCTTGAGCTTAAATAAAAAAGTTATAACTTAATGCTGAAAGTAAAAAAAAAAAAAGTTTGTTGTAGTATTTTACCTAAAAAATCTTTTTCAATATTCTTTGAGAAAAAAGTGTTTAGCATTTTGTCAAAGTATAAAACAGGTCTGCATTAGACATGAGAAATATTAAAAAGTATAGGGTTAGGGTTAAAAAAAAGCATACATTTGGTGTTTTATATAAGCTTCAAATGTTAATATTAGAGAATTCTGGCAAAGACTGGCAGCAGTTTACAGAACATTCACAACAAAACGGAAACAGTTAACAAGGTCATAAACAAATTTTACAAATACTTAAATGGTGAATTATATTAGACACAAGAACTTAAAATCAGAAATCTTAAATTATTTTGAATTCGTTGAACAGAATATCTTTGGAAAAAGCTGACTTAAAGCTTCAGTCAAACTTCAAATGATCATGTTTTAAGACCAAACTAAAGTAGAATATGTTAAAAGTGTCTAACTCCTTATAAACCTTTCCACATTTTCTCTCATAACAACCACAAGCTTCAATGTTCTATTAGAATGTTATGTGACTGATCTATAGAAATATAGCTTTATTTCACAGCAAGGAATCATGAATGAAAATAAGACATGGGTTAGAATTTGCTTTGCATGGAGACTGACATTTAGTTTGATTTACATCAGGATTTAATGGAAGCAAACCTGTTAGTAAAGTTTAAATTGGGCTTAAAAAATCCAGTTCAACCCGACTTAATAACTCTAATTAGAGGCACAAGTCCGAAGTAAACCTGACATTTTACTTTAAGCTGCTACAAGTTTTGAAAGACTGCCTCCAGACCTCTGCCTGTGCTCTGTGCTGGCTTAGCAGTGTAACTTCTTGCTCTTTTAGCTTTTGTTTAACATCGTCCAGTTCTGTTTTGTTGCTCGTAACAAAGTGAAATGAATCACGGCCAGATCCTCTGGAATGGGTGATTGATAGGAGCAGAAAAGGGCTGGGCCACGTGTGAATTAGCTGTACAGTGTTCCGCTTGTTTCAGTCTGATTAATTTCTGCACCTTAACTTTCTTTTTTTTTCTTCAACAGCTAACCTACCTACTGCTCTATTTAGACTAGAATATGTAGATTAACACAACTTTATATCCAAAAACAGATTCTCTGTTGAATTCAGGGCTGGACTGTAAGAGCCACTCTAGAACACTCAAATGCTTTCAATTATTGTAAGATGGACATTATCCTTGTTGTGGTTTTTCTGCTGATTCTCTTCGAAAGCAAGCATTCTGGGTATACGACCAAAATAAATGCGCGAGATAGCGCTAGCAGGAGAAACGGCTCGTTGTTTTTTCCCAAAGACGAAATGGAAATCCCACAAACTCTAGACTCTGACACCACTCCATTTTTGTTCACATTTGGTGAAGAAGGAAGTTGCAAACAGTCTTCAGATGTTCTTGTGTTGTTTCCTTCAGTGGTTCTTGGTGCAGCACCACCACAGGTGAGGAGGGGAACAGGTTTTTCAATTTCAAAGGGTTTGGTTTGTTTGACTCAGTGCGTTTCTGATACCAATGTCTGAGGTTTAGCACCAGCTGATACTGAGTCAATACAGAAACGGCTGCATTTAAAACTTTTCTTTTTTTAAATACAGACATAAATGTACTGAATTACAAATGTATACAGGGCTTAAAAAGCTACGGCCGGGGGCCGGATTTCCGGCTTTTGACCAAACGGTCCGCCTCAACCAAAATGTAGTCTTCGGACTAGACGGAACGTGTCGGCGGCGACACATCTAAATTTGCAGTACCGTAATTCCGCCACACGTAGCGCTATCTGAAAAATTCCAACGGTTTCTGAAAGGGGAGACGTTGCACTTTCCAGAAAATATTGGGTTAATACGGTAACTTCACAGCTGCAGCTGCAGAGAGTGTAATTAATCAGGGGGGCACTCGTTTAATAGACGGTAAATTGCGAAAATAACTTGCTGGATATTGAAAGTTCCGGTTGTTATGGATACATGGGTAAGTATATCATCTCACAGGACATTTAAATCACTTCTTACAATTAAAATAAGGAAGATTTATTTAGTCAGACGTTTGAAACTTAGGCGTAAAGAGCTCCGTCTGCGGGGCCAGACTTCCAAGCAAAGTGAGCATTGGACCAAACGGCCCGCCTCAACTAAACTGTAGATAATAGACAAAGATGTCTGCCAATCAGAATTCTAGCTCCCATGTTCTTGACCAATGACTGTAAAACGTTTTGTAGAAAAGAAGTGGATGCGTTCAGTTAAATCAAATGCAATATGAGAGAAGATGGAATTTGTCTCACCCGGTAAAGAAACACGTTTACTTGAGAAAGGAATTAAAAACAAGTGGCGCTGGGCAAAGGAAAGGGGAAAAGACGGGAAGCTGGTGGAAATTTTTACAAAAGGGGAGCAATGGGATTCCTTTGTGGGGCGTTTGGTTGAAGGTAAACTTTACACCTTACAATCACAAAAATACCAGTTTAGAGTTTGAGCAACTTCCTAAAACTGTATTGTGTAACATTAGATCATTCTTGGCTGCAACGGTATCGATGGCAGCGCTCCTTCTTCTTCTATTCAGTGTTTGTAGCTTGTAGCTCCGCTCCTGCTACTGGTAGCTTCACCGCATCAGGTCAGAGTTACACCAGCTGACGTTGCTATGATTCACTTTGTCTGCTGTCTGATTTTGTAATATTTTATGTTTTATTGAGGATTTTTGTACATATGTTTGGGCAGTTCTGTGATCATGTCAAAGCAGCAACTTCTATTAAAAAGTGTTTTATTTCCGTTTGAAAGCTGCCCGCTTCCATGGAAGAACAACAGAAAATCGCTCTTATAAACATGTAATTACTAAAATCACGATACCCTCACTTTGTATCCCTCTGAAAAATTAATCCATTTAAATAAAGAAATCCCTCCATGGGTGATACCACGATAGAGAGCGTTCATTATATAGCGATAACAACGGTGCTGTAAGTGGTCCGGTATGAAACGGGTGTGATAGAACAACGGAACCACAGCACTTTTAAATTTCAATAATCAGAATACCGAAATTGTTTCTGTTGTTTTAAAAGGTTTATGTCAGTCTGCCTTTTCCCCATCGATACGCCCTGCACCTTAGGGGGTTAAAAAAAATAACTACGCGCACAATGGGCAAAACTCTGAAACAGGAGAAGCGGGACATAAAACGGAGCGACGAACTAGATGTGAATTATGGCATAAAAACAGAGAATCCGATGCTGAACAGTGAAAAATCAACACATGATATGAAACATGATGATTAGGAGGCGCAGCAGGTGATGAGTGAAGATTAATGATGGTCAATAAATGATAAAATAAATCTAACAACAGGAAAGAAACTAAAGTGGACATAGCAATAAACCAAGAGAGGATAATACTAATCAAAGGAAACTAAATGGAAATGAATGACGAACAAAATGCAAGAATAAACTAAGAAACTAAAGTAAATTCAGAGGAATAAACTGGTATGGCAAGACCTTTCGAGCAATAATTAATACAAAGGACTGTATGGCAAGAATAAACAGACACCATTTCCAGATAAAAGGTAAAATAATATTGTTGAAGTGCCATGGGTTTGTTGAGACCATATCTAGTACTGAGAATAAATATATCTTACAGATCATAACAGTAAATAACTTATCACTTATTTATGGTTTTAATTAGATTTTATATATTTATTTCTTCAGTATTATTTTTCATGTCAGTGTTAATGTCATGAGGCTGATGACTCCATGACACTTTCAATTTGAATCATTAGGATTTGATTAAGAACCAGATTTGTTTTTTGTAATCTCTGTCCAGTAAACTATTAATCTATAAATCAATAGACAGGTCTATATAAAGATATAATCCATGTTTCTGTCTCATATTTGTGTGGCATTAAAAGGACCTGGAACTTTTGTTTTTCCGCTGAAAGCTCTGGTTTGCACATTAAATGCCATGTGGGTGAAATTTTATGGATGATACTCTGATGTCCCATTCTCCTGAAGGCAGCACAGAGCTGCTCCACCAGAAACCAACAGAATCACTGAAGAGAAGAAGAGCTATGATTAATGTAGTTACAGTTCTATCCATGTTTTAATGTTGCAGAGCTCAGTCGATTTGCAAATAGTTCAAAGTTTAAACTGGCATGTTGTTCATCCTTTATCTGGTAATTTTGTGGAATATTTAACAACTAGAAAATGGCAAAGAACAAGAATATTTTTTGCACTCTGATTGGCTGCTGTTGGCCAAGGAATTTTAAGTTGATTGTTCATAAAATTTTTCATAAACACCTGTGAAAATAATTTTTATTCACATGGCTTTTTTGTTCTCTGGGAAATTATCTTGATGATAAATACAGAAACAAGCATAAAAGTCTAAACATCTACAATAGTGATAGTTATATTAATAATAAAATAATAGTCAGTGCAAAGTAGCCTACAAATTCTTTGTTGGGGGGGTGAGGGACCTGGAGAAAGGCTAGAGGGGCGCTTTCCAGAAAAAGGTTGAGAAACTGATTTCGTTGGTAATGTTGCATGTTCTAAATTACTTGCAAAAACATTGACTGAAAGGACTCTTATTTAATGTTGAGGGATTTTTGCCTGTAAGGCTAAAACCTTTAGGGCACAGACATTTTACATTTTGTTTTGAGTTGAAATGAACTGAAGTCTTATTTAAGTTTGAGTGTTTAGCTCCTTAATTGTATTGTTAGAAGCAATTGTTTGCACTATTCAAAGACACTTTTTATTAAACTGTGGCAATAGCAACGCTATAGTTAATTTCTATCATAACTATAAGTTTCAGGCTCAGGATTTTTTTTTTTACTTTAAGCCCTGTGTATATGATAACTCTACACTAGTGCAGCACATTTAAATACACAAATAGCTTCACAAGTTTGGGCAAACATGTAAAACCAACTTTCATTTGTTCAGTTGGTGGAATTAGGAGTAGAACAGCCAATACAAAATAATCAATAAAGGAACTGAAACTGATAAAAACAATAGGTTGACTACATTGGCTAAACATGTAAAAATAAACCCAGACAAACCTTTTTTCAAATGGTTCAGGAAGTGTAATT
>NW_006800159.1:208875-222116 GCF_000485575.1 Poecilia formosa | reverse complement strand
CTTTTTATATATTTGTACAGAATGTATTGACTCCAAAGTGAAAGTTAAATCCTTGTTAGTGTGTGGATCCAATTCCAGACGTTCATCTGATGGAGCTGTGGCTTCACGTGGAACCTGAATACTTTATAATCCTTGTGTGTTGCTCAGAAAAGGGGCATTTATTTTTAAGTAACTTTGCAATTGTTCTCTCTTCATTTCATCCTTCATCAGCTGAAGAGAGGTGAAACATTTTCAGACCTCACACATTCCCAGCAACATACACATTCCCTAACTCTGACTCTGTCACATCCAGAACTCAGATACTAGAAGCGCCCACGCATCCACATGCTTCCATCACTGGTTAATTACGGGTGCTGCCGAAGAAACGGCAGCCATACATAGTCAATGAGAGCAGGCGAACAATGGACGCACAGAGAGGATGATTGCTGTAAATAAAAGGCTGGAAGTGGAGCGAGGGAGGAGAGGAGGAGGAGACCATGCCTGTTGGCACATGGAGGGATGAAAATAACCAGGACAGAGAAGAAAAAGGAAAACTTTTTTTTTTCCACAGTGGAAGAGCGTTCACTTGGAATAAAGCCTCTGATTTTTTTTAAATATCTCTGTCTTTACCAACAGTTGTTTAGAAGTAAAAACATCTAATACAGTTAAATTGAAAAAAAAAGTCAGTAAAACTTAAGAAATTAATTTAGAAGGTTAAAGAAGTTGAAAATATTTACTATTACAATCATGTCCAAATGACCCAGGTGGTATAAATGACTGCTGCATTTACTGTTATGCAAAAGTATTGAACTTTTTTCATGTTTCAACCACAAACTTAAGATGCAGTATTATGTAAAATCGACTTTTTGAGATTTACATTATATTATAAATGTACTCCCTCTTCAAAAACATACCTGCATCGTTGCTTTGATTCTTTTATACATGTTTGAGAAATCCTTCAGTCTGCATGGCCACCATTCAGCTGTGCAAAACGGCTGCTCTCTCCTCGGAGCTGCAGCTTCTGAGCTTTGGCCTCACAGAGCAGCCTCCACCTCCTCAGCTCCTTCAGACTAGCCAGCAGCAATTAGCAAACACTTGGTGGAACTGCACACCCACCAAGCTCATCTCACAAGCTACTTTTTCAGTCTGACACTAACAAAAATGCTTAATGGTGTCATGATTGAGGGTAGACTTCTGACCCACATGCAGAATCAGACCCGGAAACAACTGGTGTTACTATTTTTATTAAAAAAAAGAAACAATCTAAAGGTACTGCAGGTGATCCGAGGATATAGGTCTGAGTCACGCCTGGAAGCGGAGAGAACAGGTTAATGGTCTGGCCAGAGGAGGGCAAAGTACGATGGGGAACCGAGTTTCAGCTTACGTCTTCTTGGAAGGCTTCCGACAGGGGAGGATGCGATCGAGCAGTGGACTGGAGCGGGCAGGCAGGAGAGGCTCTGAAAGCTGCAGGCAGATTCACTGGTGGAAGTTGGCCAGATCCTGAAAGTGAATGAACTGAGGGCTAGTGAGGGGGGTTGACTACAGGCAGAAATCCTTTCGAGAGAATCACAAAAACTAGCGTTTCAGAAGAAGGCTTTAACGAGCTAGAGACTACCGTGGAGGGATAGTCATCCGGTGGAGAGGAGAGGTCCGATGGCTCCTTAAATCCTCTCGACTGATGATCTAACTAGCTTCAGGCGTGCAGCTCCACTCCAGGCCACTCCCCAACGGGAAGCCGAAGGGGAGAGACCTTTCTTAAAGAAAAGCCCAGAACCTGACAAATGGAGGAATATTAATGTGACGACTTCCTGAAGGCAGAGTGTCTGAAAAAGCAGAAGCCATTTGCTAGACCTAGATGTAGCTAAAACAAACAGAATGGCCTATTCAAAGTCAAGATCTAAATCAAATCCAGAATATGTGGAAAAACTTGTATATTCATATATATGTACTCGTTTATCTTTTTTTTTTTTAAATTTGCAAAGGAGAACAAGCAAAAACATTTCTGAATATAAGTTGTAATATCCGCAAAAGGGCATCACAGAAGACAAATGTCAAATACATGTCTCTGGCAACTTTTTTGTTTTTATTTGTAAAGAAAAAATATAGCAGAGCATGTATTAGTTTTGTTCATACACATACAACAAAATCTAGTTTTGTGTTGCAACATAAACTGTAAAACATTTGCAAAGCACTGAGAATCGGGCCAACCTGCTGATTGTTTTGGTTCTTTTTTAATTGGCACGGTCCCTCTCTGTGACCCAAATGTTTAAATATGTTGGTTTAACAAACTGAGGACAAAGTTCAGCTCGATTCTCTTCAGAGTTCAGTCCAGTTCACTCCATTATTTTAGCTCTAGTTCACAGCAGAGGCCATCTCAGGACACTGGACAGAGAAAACCAAAGTTCAATTCAGATCCCATTAGATACAATCCAGCTAATCCAGTTTAATCCCAGGTCATATAACTGTAGTTATTTCATAGCTAGATTCTAAAAGTTATACATATGGAGAAACAAATGGACAAAGCTGAATCTTTACATTCAAACCTTAGTTTCACACTAGCAGCTTCGAAGAGGAAGAGTATCTGTATAATTGTGAAGTTATGTCTCTAAACTGCATAGTTCTGTATACATATGTCTTAAAAGGGCGGTATTATGTAAAAAAAAAAATCTATATTTTTTTTTAGCTTTACATTATGTTATAATGTTATTCCGTTATCAAAAACATACCTGGAGTGTTGCTTTGATTCTGTCATGCATGTTTGAGAACTTCTTTAATCTCCCATGGCAACCATTCAGCTGTGCAAAACACCTGGTTTGACCAAGCCCCGCCTTCTTGGACTGAGCTCCTCCTCTGAGCTGCAGTTTCATAACTTCACATCTAGTACCTCACAGAGCAGTTCTCCTCCACAACTCGTCCACTCAGCTCCTTCAGACTAGCCAGCAGCGATTAGCAGATATCTAGTGAAAGTGAAAGAACAGGAGGTTTTAAAGAGACAGATGTCCAATATCAATGCGTTAAGTTACAAAGTCAAATTTCTTTTAAGTCATGTTTTATATATACAGCATTTTTATAACAACTAAAGGTAACATAGTTACTTGGTTGTGTTTTAAAATGGCACTATATGGCTGGAAAATATGCAATATTGCCCTTGTAATAGTTCCTTTACCAAATAGTATTAAACACAAATGGAACGTTTTGCCTTTGAACAAACTAAAGATATGGAAATATCATTTGTGTCACATTATTCTGGTGCAGCAAAACTTTTCTCTAATAATCGTATGGTTTTGTGTTGTATTTTATCTCATTTCCACTTTTAAGGCCATGTCTTTGATTACTGATGGCCAACAATATTCTGTGTTCGGCCTGCCACTACAGCAATGCCCCTCTCTTGAAACTTGTGTTTCAGGATGTTTGGAACAGAACCTGGTCATTTATTCCCACAAGGTCCAATATGTCATAAAACAAAGCAAAGGGCCGTTATTATGTACCACAATTTACTGAATATTTCTTTGCCACTTCATTCAGAATTCCCACATCGTAGTTTGCCTCGATGTAATACTGCACAGACTCTTGCTTTGCCTTCGTTCGACTGCCCCTTTCCCCTCCATGCGCACGGTGCCAAAAATACAGACATATTTGTGGGACTTTCCCTGATAAATGATCAGTGTTGGATCTGTATTTCAGCACATTTTTGAGAACACTCATGACTATTGTGATAGAAAGAAACAAAAAAAATGTAAAAGTTGTACATTCATTGAACAACAAACAAAAAAAAACTGCTTCCTTGGTGTTTGGAGAGATTATCTGACGTCCGTTTCAGATAGTGAAATAATGACATGAACTGGCTCCCACAGGTCCTGATATGTTTTGTTCTTCTGTTGTCAAAAATATTCACACAGACAAAGTATTTATTTTCTTGTTTAGTGAATCTGTACTAGGATAGCACAATATTAGAATAGAATATATTTATGAACAGTATAATGTGGAACTTATGATGAATCACTGGTTTCCTGCCTTTTTCCTCCTTATAAACCAATATTAATTAAAATAACTGCTTATAACTTTAATTTCTTGGAAAGCGTAATAAATTGTGAGTTAATACACCTAACTACTGAACATTTTGACTTCATCACTTGTAGCTTTGAAATCGTTTAAGTTGGACTACAAAGTCTTTATCAGAAATAAAAATGGCGGATTTGCAAAACTGGCTAGCAGGAAGTCCATGATCTTCGCAGTTCCTGTAACCTTATTGTTCAGTTTTCTCTCTACTCTCTTTATAGAGAGTAGAGAGAAAACTGAACGGTTTCAAACTATGACCCAAACCGCACCAAGAGAGGCTGAATTCAACTTTTCTGCACTACTGGAGGATCCAACTAATCAGCTAAATGTATTTAAGGGCTAAAAAAGTGTTTTGCATGATTTGTCCCTTTTTAAGAAAATAAAGTCAGGAAAAAACTCTATCAAAATTGGATTTGATATGAAAAAATCAGAGATTTTGTTTTCAAGTCACATTCCCAGAACTTTCTACTGTTTCTGTGACATTTAGCACCTAGCTAGTGTTGTTTCATCTGTCAGGTGGGAATATGATCATATGGAGTAGGTGCTCAACGATCCTACAAAAGTCAAAAGGGTAACATCAGCAGCCTGACGTAGGAGAGTTTTTTGTCATAAACGGAAGAAGCATCAGGACTGATGAGGAGATGGATGGAGCTAAATATAGGACAATCCTGTTAGAGGCTGAAAAAACCCTGAGACTGGGGCAGGCATTCACCTTAGCGACATCTACCACAGGTAAAGAGCTTCCAGCTCATAACCTCACATAAAACTCACATAATAGTTTATGTAGAATAAAGGCAAC
Organism: Poecilia formosa; assembly: GCF_000485575.1. Classification (NCBI taxonomy): domain Eukaryota; kingdom Metazoa; phylum Chordata; class Actinopteri; order Cyprinodontiformes; family Poeciliidae; genus Poecilia; species Poecilia formosa. Next base: position 217,279 of record NW_006800159.1, on the reverse strand, counting down.
CTGCAGAACCGTCTGCCACTAATTCAGAAAATTCATCATGATGATGCTTAGTTTTTCTGAAGTAGGTTTATTTTGAAACCTTGACGTTGCGAGCACTCTAGTTAATGAGTTTCATCTCAACGAAACCTATCAAGTACTTTCAGTCACCTTGGCTACGTGAAGCACCTAGCGCTCAATCCCCAAACAGTCATTAAGTCCTTCCAGCTAAAAAGGGTTTGGCTCAGGAATTAGTAATCGTTTTACCCTGTCCTGGCCTTCTAAGTCTTGACATCTACGCCCCGGGAGTGTCAAGTCTTAAACCACTGATATCGCTAGCCAGTGAATGCAGAGCTACACTCTATATTATTGACAGGCCTTGTTATCCTCCGGTGCTACTTGGCCTTTTAGCATTATAAGCCACCTAATGCGGTGGTTTGAACATCGGAGCATTATCAGATCGTTTCTGGAACAGCAAAAGCGGCTTCTTTCACAACTTTTGTATCTTAGCTTGATCAAAGGGAAGTTTGTTTTTCTTCTTCTTTTGATCATATTTCATAAGGCCAGAGAAACTGTTGCTCTTTAAGTGCTGTCGGCATCAAATGAAGCTCAGCAAAATGACGGCAAGATGAAAGATTGGATAGAACGTTAAAGAGATTTCACACAACATAGCGAATAGATGATGAGTTGGACCCCAGCAAAAGATGATTGGGAAGGTAAGAAGAGTTGGATGAAGGAGAATCACTTATCTTTGATAGCTCCACACTTGGCCTAATAGACTTGGATCTCATCCACGGCATGCCAATACAAGGTGTGTGTGCTCATCTGTTCACCTTGCTGTATTTAGTGCAGATGTACTTTGCTTTTAATAGACTGTGAAGCCAAACTCGGTGTGGAATGTTTTCATATTTGAGACTGAATTCAAAAACAAATCCCAGCTCATAAAATGTGTCTTTTTTTTTTTTTTTTTAATTCAGTCTTCTCAGATCATGGTATTGTTTGATGTGAGATTTTCTTTTTGTTTTTATTCTTTGATTATTTTATGTTAGCTTCAGATATATATAAAAGAAGATTGAGTGAAGCAAACTGGCTTTAATTATAACGTTCCTCTCTAGTTTCATTTTCAGTTTAGGCATTAGAAGCAGGTTTACCTGCCTGATTGTAGTTCATTTGGGGATTTGTGTATCTTGAAGTACGACACAAAGACAAAACAACTATTATATTGTTTCATACTCTGATGCCATCTGCTGTCTCATAAGTGAAAGTGGGCGCCAGCAACTCAGCTTTATTTTCACTTTTCCGTCCTGCAGCTACAGAACGTTTGTTTCAGTCATGACAGAAACTAAGCTGATGGAAATGTGGAAAAATCTATGGGGCAATAAAAAGTTGCCGTCTTTTCTTTTGTTTTGAGAGTTTTCTGTCTCTAAAATAGTGCACCCACTATTCAAAAAAGAACAGCAAAATACTACTTATCGTTCAATGGTGATACAAAAATATTGTGCATATACTGTATGTAAGACTGGGCAATTTCTACACTTTAACATTCACTTTCTGTTTCTTACATTTCTTTAGAGAGATATTTGGCACGCCAGGGGAAATCCAGGAACAAGTTTCTGGAACAAAAAATTAAAACCTTGATTTTCTGCCAAAGTTTATTTTCACGTTTATTCAAAAAGTAAATATCACAAAGAAAACCCACATTCTTGAAATGGCATTTTTGGAGTTTTTACATTGTAATTTTTTTTTTTTTTGACAAATGGCCAAATCTTTTTCATTTAGTTTTTTTGTAATTATTATTATTTCTGTATGTTTTGGATTAAAAAATGTTAGTAACTGACTTTGCACATTGGATCACATTCCAACTACACACTTTAAAGAAACTTTTTTTTTCTTTCAGTAGTACAAACACTTTTGTGAAGAAAAAAAATAGAAAGCAAATCACATTTACCCTCCTCTTCACCACTGTGTTGGTCTTCTGCATAAAAACACATTGAAATAAGATAGTTTGTTAAAGGGTTATAAATACTTTTTCCTGGCAAATATCACTTTTTATCCTGCCTACAAGTTTAACTAGAGTCACCTTTCAGGCTTTATCAATGTTATTACTAAAATCTAATTCACATTAATTCAATTCAGTTTTATTTTAGTAGCAACAAATCCCAATACAATACAGGTCATCTCAGGACAGCGTAACTAAGTCCGCTTACAAAACAAGAAAAAAAAGATCAGAAACTTTCTAACAGTCATTATTTAACATTTATTAGCATTCAGAAGCCATGTGATGTTTTCACTGTGATAAACTGTGATAATCAGTAAAGCCTAATTCTCTCTCTATTCACCCTGCTGCAAGCTGTGAGAGCAGCCTCTGTCCGCTGCACCTCAGACTGCAGGTCACCTGAGGACACGTTCAGACACAAAACACTGGTGTGGTAAAACTGGATTCAAAAAAAAAAAACTGAACTGGTAGTGGAACCCAGAACTCAGTGGAGCTAGTTCTACTAAAGAGCTTCCAAAACAACACAAGTAGTAAGTAAGTAATACAGTAAGTTTACTGCAATTGTTAAAAAAAATAAATACATATTGATATCGATACACATTGATATTGATTTATTTTTATTCCAATTAAATCTCAGTGCATTGGATTATTTCATTTTCTAAATCTAAGATTTGGAAAAAAAATTAGATTTCTATTTGCAAAACCTTTTATGTCCTACTGGTGGGTTGACGGAGAAAAAATTCTGAACATTTTCAACAACAAAACAGCAGAAAATAGAAAAATGTCATAAAACACAAAGTCCAACCATATTCATAGAGACTAAACATACCATATACAGATGAAAAGGCCTGTCATGATGTTGTTTATCATACCAATTAATTGTTTGCTTGACGATTAATTGTCCAGTAAATTATTGCGTTACGTGATAGTATTGGTGTTTTGAGGCCATTCTATACTGATTTAATGACAATAGCATAATGATGCAAGTTCACCCTCACAAAAACCATGAAACTCTTCACATTGAAACTAGGAGATATGTCAAATACCCAAAATAAAACATTTACAACCAAAATAATAAATATAATGGACTGTGATGTCTCTGTAAACAAAATGCGAATAATCAGGCTGGAAATTATCAAGCTCATTTTAATTGTGATTACTGAATAGTTGATCATTACGACAGGCTTACCCATATCAGACATTTATTTATGAATTGCTTCAAAATCACAAGTTTTCATAAATCTTCGTGTTGGCTAGGAGCTCTGTAACTCAGACTTCAGATGGGTTTCTTTCCACAAGCTTATTGTAATAATTTGCCTGAATACTGGAACATTCTCCTGACAGACCTGAACAGAGAGACTAACCCTTCATAGTCTCTCTGTTTCAGATCAAAACATTATTTCTTTAATGGCTCTGAAAAGTCACAAATTAAAAGTCTACTCTGTTCTGTTTTGAATGGGCATCATCAAGAGGTGAAATGAGTTCTGTTTGTGTTTGGGGAATGAGAGCTGGGACAGAGAATTACCCAGCCCCTCCTTCCACTGCCACTGTTTTGAAGGCAGAGTAGTTTAAAAGGCCTCATGCGTTTGTGAAATCTTCATTAGTTGGGTATAAAACCGTGAATAGACGGTACTATTTTGATCTGTGGCAAAAGTTCATGGTGTTAGCAGGATAAACCACTGTGAGCGCTGCACTGCTGAGAAATAACACAATTACCAGTAAGGTATCAACAAGAAGGCACTGTTCTTATTAAACTGTTCTGGTTTAACAAGTAGGAGCAGCAGTGTAGCTCTCCAAAGACTGTTTAAGCTTCTGGTTTCATTTGGAGGAAACAGAACTAATGCCTGGTGACGGGCACTAATTGCTTTCACTAGCGTGTTTGTTGTTGCTGTTGATGTATTTTTAGATTCATACGGCTGTGTTCACACTGCAGCCTGACGTGACCCAATTCTGATTGATTGATTGATTGATTGATTTATTTATTTATGTGACCTGCGTCTGATCTTTTCATGGCAGTCTGAACAATACAGGTCAGAATTTTTTCGATTTGCATATCCGATGGCCAACGGCTCACATTCTTCCAACTTGAACGTCATTGATGCTCGACAGACGACACTATCCTGCGTCCTGATACGCTCAAGCTGGAAGAAAAACAACAATCATGGCGGACTCTTCTCAGTTGATAATTCTCCTGCCACTTTTCAGCCAACATGTCCTCCTTTATGTGCATTTTCAACTTTGTACAGTCATCGCATGTTTTCCTGACATTTTTAGTGTCAAACTGATTTATTTTTGAAATAGTTTTACATTATTTTAAGTGTGTGAAAACGTTGTTAAAAATCTGACATGAAGTCTTTATTTACTCTCTCAAAGCTCAACTCATGGATGAGCTTTGAGAGTTTAGAGAACACTTTCAGCAGTGACCTATACAGATTGAGTCTTTTACAGAGCTCAGCTGACATTTGGAGCATTCAAAACTGGAAAACAACAGATAAAAACTCCCAAAGCAAATTAAACCTGAATTTGTCTTGGTGTGCTTTTAAGCAGCTTATAGCGAATTAGATTTGGCTGCAGTCGCTTTCCTCTAATAGAAGCAGGACTGTAGCAGTAAATAAGGAACACAGAGGTTGTATTGTAAAAGCAGATCTACTTCCAAGGAGTATGTCTGACAATGTTTCAAACTACATGAATACTAGGGATCTTGTTTTTTTTAAAAAAGGGGTTTTCAAAGAAATAAACTGGGCTTAATTTGCATTTTTTTTCCACACACTGAGCCATAAATTCTGCAAACCAGGTGGGAACATTCGGTTTTATCTTCTAAACATTTTAATCAAATTACTTTCAATCACACTTTGAGTCTTTTTTTTCTTTTGGTAGATTCAGTACATTTTTCATCAGTTTTGAACTGTAGAGTGCACTCAGACCAGCACTATTTGTATTTATTTATTTATTTATTTATTTTTCGCTTTAATTGAACTCAAAAAATCCATTCAGAAAATCGACTTTATTTGAGGAAATAAGCTTAATTCTGACAGAAACCAAGAAAATGAACGTTGGCCCACACAAAGGCCCTGGTTTTGGGCCGGTTGAAGTTAATTCTGGTATATGTAAACACCAAGTGGACCAGAGACCACTGCATAAACAGGAAGTGGACTACAGTGCAGGGCATTTTGGGTAAATACAACCAAAACAAACAGGAGAAGTGTCACATGGGTTCTTGTTTTTTTTACCAACAACAAAAGAGAAATCCTAGAACACGCTGCGTCCCTGTTCTAAAAATTGGTCTACCTCTCCATTACAGGGGCTGAGATCAAGTTTTTGATCTCAAGTCCAGCTCGAGTCTTTAATCTCAAGTTTTTGATCTCAATTCTTTGATCTCAGATCTCAAGTCTTTGATCTAAAATCCAAGTCAAGTCTCAGGTCTTTGATTCTGAGTCTCCAAGATTCCAAGTCTTCAAGTCTCGAGTCCCCAAATTTGCAAACTAGACATGCCTAATTCAAAGTAACCTAAATTCCCTTTGTGTCCCTTTCGACAGCTCTCTTCGAACATTAGTAAGTTGTCTTCACCACGTTTAGATGTCTAATTGAATTTGGTTGCTGCCATGGGATTGGTTTATTCAATATTTCTGCCCCATGCATCCTCTTGACCTTCTTGACCAAACTGAAATAACGGTGGATTAAGCCGAGTTTTTGTGTCCAGCCATGAATCGGCAGTCTGTGGGCGTTCAGGGGGAAAGGGTCACCATCAGGTCAGCATTCTTCCCACTGAATATGTACTTAAATATCAAGTAGTGTTAGAAATATCCTCATGGAAAATCTTGCACCGTGACGGCCGCTGTGATCTATGCTTTTTCATCATCCTTCTTCTAAGCTATGAGCTCTTCCTCAGCTATATCCCTGTCCTGCCTCTCCTCTTCCTCTGTATACAACTCTAGTTTAATAATAAGAGCATTAGCAGAGGATATTGCTGACATTTCTGTTGGAAATTTGGATGTGACTGGCTGGTACAAAAAAAACAAGACTGGCTGGTACATTTTGGGGGCGTTTATTATTATTGAAATTGTTCCATGTGTGCCAGCTAATAAATACCACGTTTTTATCACAGCATGTTAGCTGAAGTCTTTTAGCACTTAACAGGGGTGCAAATGATGTCTTTGTAGCTCCACTGCTGTTTCGCGCTCATTAATTATTTATAACTGGATTGGAGGCATCAGCGGGTGAGCTATCACAGTAAAACATGGCTTTAAATGTTCGTTATGAGAACAGGATTGAAGGCTAACAGATAAACCAGGGCAGCGTAGCAGCCTGTGAACAGAAAGTGCAGCAGTTCTGGGCTTGTTCTCTCAAAGATTGTCAGAACATCATGTTAAAAGTTGAAAAAAAAAACAGAAATTATGCTACACTGGAGAGGAGAATGTAGCAGAGACATAGAAGAAGCAGTGGTCATGAATAAATCTTAGTTTACAATCATATTTAATAAGTGATTGCATAAACTGACCTCATTCAACAGTGGTCCAGCCAATAGGTGCCATCTTCCTAGATGAGTTTACTGGAAATTACCTGAGTGCATTCAATGTTTCTCAGGACACCCGGTTCTGATAGGTCCATCCACTGTTCACCAGTATCCCTGGCTACCATTACAACACAAAATCAATAAAACAGTCCAAGCAAATCAGAAAAAAAGTATTGTATAGGATAAGTCAGGGGATGGAGATAAAAACATCAATTCAAGGCCCTGAACATCCCCTGGAGTTCAGTTAAATTCATCACTAAGAAAAATCTACCCAGATCAGATCGTCCTCACAAACATTTGAGTGACCATGAAGAAGAGGACACCAGGTTACCATGACTACGTTGAAGGAGTCACAAGCTGAAATGGAGAATCTCTGGGGATGTTGTCAAGGTTCTTCACCAGGCAAAGCTTTGTGGGAAATACTTTGCAAAAAGGTCAACAAAGTCTTTGTAAAATGGCAAACTTCAACGCAGACAGAACTCAGGTTGATTCTGTGTTGACTTTTTCTTTGGTTTGCTGGTATGGAAAACAAGACAATCTTGAATCTCGACATGTAAAATTGTTTCACTGCATATTTTGATGGTTATGGTTATGAAACTGATAGATAGCCATAATCAGGTGGTTACTTATTAGGGTAATCATCTCAAAGAACAAGAAAAAGGGAAATAATGTAATGTTTTTAGAAAACTTTTTACAATAAAATGAAAATAAAACTTTTTTTTACATGATTATTGCTCCTCATATTTCATAAATAAAATGTAGCCTCTTAAGTCCCCTGGTAAGAAGTGAGCAGAATGGGTTGAAGTGGCACCACATGAGGACAAATTATCCAGGGACAAAGAGTGGGAGTCCTTCTGGGAGGCGACTCATGGATGAATAATTATGCCTTAAGGAGCTAATTGTAACTGTAATAAACTGAATGCTTAACATCACTGAATTCGCTCTTCCCTGAACTTAAAACATAAAACTCACTACAGTGTGCAGTTTGGATCCCAGCAAGGCCACAGCTTAAAAACAGGTCAGCTTGACCCAGTTCGGAGACCTTAGATAACATTCAACTAGTTCAACTTTTAGGGGCATAGAGTTTGCTCTTGCTGGATACCAGCATGTGAATTACTAACGGATTGATTTGTCTCCGTCCCTTTCCATCATGCAGCTCTCCGTCCAACTTGCCGTGCTCCCGTCCCGCGGTTCCCGTTCACGGATTCCTCTGGTTGGCTGTTGAGAAGGCTGCCGGTGAATGCTGAGCAGATCGACCTGTCTGAGGTACGCCTCCCGGCTCTGCGATTGGTCGCTGGATGCTACTGGAGTTGAACGGCAACGATGTTCGACAAGCAGGAGAGCAATTCATCAGAGAGCGATGAGAAAGGGTAAGGCAGGTTGTTTGAGAGATTAGAGTGCAATGAATTGTTGAGTAGAAATAAAGTGTATCTGAAAAAGTCTCAATGAATATCCCAAGGTAATTCAGAAATAAACTAGGTCCTTCACTCTTTTTGGTAGAAAATTATCCCGTTTTAGTAGTTAGCATAAAGAAAATTTTTAAGTGCAAACTAGTGCATGAGGTTGTTCAAACTTGCTGCTAAGTATTTAACATTTTATTTTTTTCAGAAAATTAAAACTCTGAGCAGATTATAGAGAAGTTTCTCTGACCTGCTGGAAAGCTTTTTAAAAATCTTTTTAAAAGGCTTACAAGCAATGAAGAAAATGTCGTTTTTAATTTATTGGAAATGGTGATTTTTTTTTTTTTTTTTTTTTTTTTTTTTTTTTTGGACTACACATAAGAATTGGGCTAAGATGAAAACAAGAATGATGGGTTTCTGGTGGTGAAATCTTTATAAACCTTGGCAGTCATTAGCTGTGTTCCCATTGACCTGCTTAATGAAAAAGGCAGCAAAAGACACAGCTAACTAATTTTGTTG
>NW_006800159.1:184857-208784 GCF_000485575.1 Poecilia formosa | reverse complement strand
TTAACATAATGTTATGTTAACATAATGTTATATTAACATAATGTTATGTTAACATAATGTTATGTTAACATATTAACACAATGTTATGTTAACATTATGTTAATATAACATGTGTTATGTTAACATAATGGTGGGGGATTATTGACAAAGTTTTACATATTTGTAATGGGATTGCTGCTGCTGTGGGTTGGTATTTCAAATATCTAGGTCACCACAGCTGAATAATTTTGTCTGAGCTTTGAACTTGACCTTTTCCTCTGAGATAAATGTTGCCATGAAGCATATCCACAAATACTTTTTGAAGTTTATTTTAAGAAAGTAGGACATCTACAAACAGTTCCACTGTGGTTGATTGGTTGGTTGGTTGGTTGGTTGGTTGGTTGGTTGGTTGGTTGGTTGGTTGGTTGGTTGGTTGGTTGGTTGGTTGGTTTGGAACAAGGGAAACTGGTTTCTTATGTTTGTGTTTGATGGTCACCGCTTCCAGATATTTAGCAGAATGAGCTTCTTTATCCAACATCTTCCTTCATGGAAGGCAAACTGTCTCCCCATGTGAGACAAAGATCTGTTCCCACAGGCTCTGAAGACGAACACTTCAAAGCTGTGTGGGTTTTGCTGAGTCTCTTTCTTCAGGCATAGTCCTGGAGCAGCTTGGTTTTTCTGACTGTATAGCACGCTAGCTACATGTTCACACAGGCATATTTACTACTTTTGTTTGTTTGTGTGGTTGGTTTTTGCTTTTAAAAATGACGATTAAAGTATGAATTAAATTAGGCCTGCAACAATTCTATTAATATTGATTATCCTGATGATTTATCAGATACAGAAAATTGGTTCATTCTGGAGATTTTTTATTTAATAAATTTTATCTGTTTTATATATATAGAAATGTCCAGGAGGTGCTTTTTAATTTCTGCTTAGATTAATTAAAATACAGTAAGAGATGCAAATGAACAAGTTGTTTCCTTTTCTGTTTTACAAAATAAAGGTTTTATTACGTAAAATATCACATTACAGCTTCCTTTAGTGAACGCTTGGTCATTTGTCGCAAAGGATGCATCTGCAGCTAAAGAAATAAATCCAACATCAACATCTCAGCTATTTCTGCTCGAGTTAACATCAGTGTTAACAATGTTATGCAGGACTGATTTGTTGATAATATTTTAAATTAACCAATAATTAGTTAGATAACAAAAGGTTTTTGATAAAGGATTGTTTAAACAGAATTTGAATCAGGTGGAACTACATCAGCCGCTTGAGGAGTTCTGGGTAGAACATTACAGACAAATACTGTAGGGATTTATTTTTATCTTAAATGCAAAGTGTTTGTATTTTACTTTTTGTGCATTTTTGTTTTAGATACTGCTCTGATTGTGTTGTTTGAGTAAAATTGCTTGTTTTTGTGTATTTACTCTACTTAGTGATTGATCAATTATGAAATTAGCTGACAATCACTTCAATATTATTATTATTGTTCCAGCCCTAGTTTCTATGTTATTAATAACACACTATCATATATCATTATATATCAGTTTACTTTTTTATATGTATATATGTTTAAAACTGTAAAATAACTGAACTAAATTTAATGCCATAGCTTTTACATCCAGATTTGATGCAAAGAAAAACAACTGTGATGTTCTATAATTGCAAAAATATTTTCTATTAATTATTTCATTCGCAATTATTTTAAAAGCTATGGACGGCAAGGTCAGTGTTTTTTGTTTTGTTTTGTTTTTGTTTTTTTCTCCAATTGGTTCCTGGCTTTCTGCTTTTTTTTTCTTTTTTTTTTTTGCTCTTACAAAACAAAAGCCCTGCATGTCGGCTGTCAAATGTGTACATGTAGCAGTTGTGCCAGTGTGCCTTGTGTGCATGGCTGTGTGTGGGTGTGTATTCGTGTGTGTGTGTGCGTGTGCGTGCGTGTGTGTGTGTGTGGATTAGCAGAGCGGGGAGAGAGCTGGATTAGGACTACAGGAGGCAGATGGACCCACAGAAAGCAAACGACAACTCAGGATCTGACATCAACAGGAGATTTCACTGTCGCTGTGCGTTTATGCGCATGTGTGTTTCCCACATATTGTCACTTAACATGCACGTGTCCTGGTGAAATCTGCCTCATGCTCCAACCCCTCCCTTTCTGTGAATCCCTCCTTTTTTTTCAGAGTACACTGCTTTCTTGGTACACACACACACACACGCACACACATACCCATCTGTAACTCGACATAGCCCGCAGTAAGGGTGCTGAAATAGAATTTGTTGTGTGCCTGAGCGCGTCCGTGTCACATTAACTGAAGTACAAGGCGTCTGAATATTTCAGGAGTTAGTTGGCTTTCAGTGATGCTCCATAGTTTAGATCCAAGCGGAAGGATTCAGATATGTTTTCATGTTGTTTATTCATCTATTTCATCCTATTCCATGTTTGTTGAAACAAACATGGAACATGTCGAGATAAACAAGGATGTTGAATGAAAAGGAGTAGTTTGAAGAAAAAATATCTTATATAGTCTACCCCTTCTCTCAAAAGAGGTGGACTGCCATAAGCAACTAAACATCAATCAACCATCTATATGGATACATCTTAAAACAGGCAATGTGTATATGTAAAAATAATAACAACAAAGAACAACAAATATTATTTTCGTAATGATTCAGCATTCTACTGACTCGATAAACTTTATTATATAATGAATTAATGAAAGCAATTACCAGGAATATTAGACTTTATCAAGAGCTGGAGTTTTGATGCTGCACCTGATATTGCAGATGAAAGGATTAAATTTATTTATGAGGATAAAATACTAATCAGGACTGTGCTGGTTCGTTTCTACCGGGAAAACATTAACGTCACTTAATACACTCAGAATCAATTACTAAAACCAAACTTCTTTTTTTTCTCATTTCAATCTACTCATGGCTAGTTAGAGTCAAAACACTAACATTAGACAACTTTGTTAATCTTTAATTAAACCCATAGTGTAAGTGCAGGCTTCCTGGCGCTTCTAAATTATGAATGCGTGATGTAGCAGATGAAAGTTTAACTCAGGGTTCTGATGGCTGCTGCAGACTTGCTGAAATGGGGCCGCGGCTGTAAAATTGTAATTTATGAGAAGGTTGCCAGAGTTCATTTGCGCAGTTGAGACCTTCAGGTCAGTCTACCCAACACTAGTGTATAGTTTCAAAAGTTAACACTATGAATGTGTTAATCTAACACAGAACGGTGTAAAGTATATATTAACATAGAAATCTGAGTTTTGAAATACTACTGGCAGGGTGTGCTGTGGTGGTGCAGGGGTTAAGCACAACCCACATATGGAGGCTCTAGTTTCGCTTCACGGTCTTCCCCTTCTCTCATTACCCACTATTTTGTGTCAATTTACGATTAAATAAAAGCCACTAGAGCAATTAAAACCTTTTTTCCCCAGAAACTATTGGCCATCAATAATCCCCAAATTCATTTTAAAAGACATTAGATACCACATTAGAGGCTACAAAAACACCAGCACCAGTTGCAGTATGTAATCTACTTTTATTTCAAAACATCAAACAGCACTGACAGCAATATACAACAAAGGTCAATCATTCATGGTACTTTGGACTGAAGGTGAAGTGTGCTTTGAAAGTTAATTGGAAGCGGCCATGGATGATCTTGTGATCACTGATGGTGAAGTGTCTTTGGTGCTGCTCTTGTTTTCGCCATCATGAAGACTTCCAGCCTGGAAGGAAAAACAAGACATATAGCAGAAACATTAGGATAATAAATAAATATTTTAAAAAGAAGTGTGAGCAAAACTAATCAGACTCACCTGTGTGTGTCACCGTCATATTCATTCAAATTACTCTGCACACCTGGCTTACAAGATAAAGCATAAAAACGTCAGAAATAATTACTAAAGAAATTCGTCAGCTTATAGAAACATTTTTGGACAGTATTAAAAGTCGTGCCAACCTGTCTGAAGAAATGTGTTGAAGTCATCATAACAGGCTTCAGTCACCAACATGACACACTGACAAAGAAAAAACATTTTGGCAGTTTTTAGATGTGCCACAGGTGCAATACACCAGAGTCAAATGGCTTAATTGCCTCCTCACTGTGTAGATATGTTCTCCAGAGTCCTGCTAATCACCTAATTATTCTATTCAGGTGTGGTGCAGCAGCGGCACATCTAAATGTTGCAAGACAGTGGCCCTCCAGGACTGGAGTTTGACACCTGTGGCATAGATCAAGCCAATGGTCCAGCACAGTCACTCTCCTATTTTGCAGTCTACAGCCAAAAACTTAAAGAAAACGACCCCACAACTAAATAATGTTAACTCAAATGGCCTCCAGATTCTCCTGACAGTTTTAATGTTTGGTTAAGATAATAAATAGTCGTATATACTGTGATATCCAAACAAATAAACGTACGTTAAGCGAACTATGTATATGAATCGATAGTCTTGTGCAAACGGAAAAATAATGCCTCCATACAAAATAGTCAAAAACATGATCATTTTAACATGGTGATTCCTTTTTGTTTAACTCTTTGGAACTCTTTAGTGAGTGTTAGGGAAACTAACACTCATGTTGTTGAATTAACACTGTATTTTTAACATACAACACTTGCACTGGAAATCTGACACTTCCGAATTTGCTGTGTAGCATTAGGGCAGAGGTGTCCAGCGGACGTCTGCTTTGAATCCGCTTCCAATGCGTGCGGATCTCCATGAAGGGAAATACGCCCAGGAGCCTTAAAGTTGTCAACATTTTCTACCCACATCAAACCTCTAACTGGTTTTTGCTACCTTCAGCAACGTTTCCTGTCCCATGTTGCCATGTTTTACAGTGGGGACGGTGTTTAAGGCAAGCTTGTAATATTGCTCTAATCTAACATTGCTTGAAACTCCTCCACAGTATTATACTTCACCAAGAAGGTGAATTCTAAGGATGACCTCCTTTAGGGGAGTCAGAGTAAAGGAGGGCTGAATATAAGTGCACAGTGCTTTATTTGTAAGAGGAAAAAAAAAACATTGCAAGCTGTTCATTGTTTTCTTTCTACTTCACAATTATGCTCTACTTTCTGTTAATCTGTCACATACAATTCCACATTCAAGTTTGATGTTTATAATGTGACAAAATGCTAAAAGGGTTTACATATTAGCAGTGTCACAATTAGTGAACCTCAAACCTACACTCATGATGGTTTGCAAACATTCTGGGAAATCCCTCTAACTAAATCCCATTGCACTCACCATCATTTTTTTAAAAACAAGAACAGATGGTAAAACCGTTGCCCTTGGCATGACCTTGCAAAAAAGGATGGATGGGGTAATCTGTGAGAAACTAGAGGTAAGATGGGACTAGACCTCTGTGAAAAAGAGAAATACAAAGAGGCATTTATCACGTAATCCAAATGCAGTATATCCAGTATGTTATCTTTCGATATCAACCCCCAAGGTCTTGCATTTCCTTCGAAATGGAACCATGAGCAAAAACAAGCCTTTCTTTATCATAGACCGACAAATCACATGAAGTCTGAGGGGAGAGGAGCAACACATTGCTAGCTGCAATTGTCACAAGAGTTGGTGAACAACAACTACAGGTATTAGGTGACTAACGGAGATTGGTCCCTCAGTTCTCATCAGAAGTTAACAAGTGAAATTGTAAAATTGCGATACAAAGAAAAAACAATACCACTTTTGATGACAGTTCTCCTTCTTTCTAGTTCATTATTCAATGATATGAATAATTTCAGTCCTCTTATTTGGGTCAAAGCTAAAATGTTGGGGAGAATTTAGTCCTAAAATACATTGCTCAGTCTGTAACTCCAAGTTAACCACACTTCTGTGAAATCAACCCGTTCAGTTAGGAAGTAACACTGAATGTATTGTTCTTGAAACCAAAGTCATGCTTCTTGTTTGAGCACACAGTCTTTGCCAATAAAGCTGATCCTGAATTGTTTTTTTTGTTTTTTTATTCATTTGTCAGGAAAATGTGTTTTTTGGGTTGAGCAGCAGCGTTGAGTATGTTGGTTGTTCCCATGCCAACTAATTAAATCTTCTATTTGAGTGCCAAGCATTTTATTCTGCTATTGACTCTTGTTTGGTTTTGTTAATTGGATTGGCCAATTGAAGTCTGAAGAAACAAGACATGTTGGCAATTTAACGAGCTGTTCCGAGGCTTCAGCTGTGTGTGAGAATGTCATGTTGGTCACCAGCTTGTCAGTGGGATGGAATCCCAGACTTTAACCAGTTTGTCACCGGTCAGCCAATGGGATTGCACTGTGTTCGGCTAGAGCTGCCAGTTCTGACCCAACAAAGCACTCATTGGAGTTAAAGTCCAGCCATTTGGTCCTTAAGAGTAGGAATGTAGAACTCTCTCTATTTGCAAAATCTCATCTTACTGCTTTGCAATGTTTTTTCCAAGTTGAGGGGAAAGTCGCAAGTCATACCATCACACCGCAGGACAAAAGTAGTGATGCACCGACCCGATATTAATATCTGTTTCATTCCTGATACTGGAAAAAAAAAATCTAGATTGGGTATTAGTGACAACATGAATAATCCATAAGGGCAGATCTATTCAGTCTAATTCTATGCTTTGTGCTCTGAGTGATATTATGTTTATTTAATTTACATTGTATTAAGAATTCCTAATTACACTTTCTGAAATATTTGAAAGACGGTTTGCTGATGTTTTTTTTTACAAGTCTGACCAACAAAGTCAAGGTTTTGCTTTCGTCAATTTCTGTTTCTCTATTATTTGTTTTCCATTGGCTGCTCTATTTTGAATTGCACTAACTGAACCAATTAAAGTTGGATTGTTTTTACATTTTTGACCAAGATTCTGAAGCTTAAGTATGTTGTTCTGGTGCACAGTTAGCAAATAAATGAGTAATTCAGTAAATTAAAAAGAAACATTTTAAATCAATTCAACTCTGTTTTTTCTTTTTGTATTAGATTGATGATGGCAGATACTAAACCTCAGATAACTGTATCGGTGTCGGAAGTGAAAATCGTGGATTGGTGCATCCCTGATTTGTTGTGCTGTACTTCGTACAAGGAATCCAAGATCTATAATTGTCTTCCTAATGTCTTGGCTGATTTCTTTCTGATTTTCTAATCCAGGTTTGACCTTTGATACAGGTGAGCCTCTCATCAGTGAATCAAAGGTTTCATTGCATTGCAATTGCACAAGACTCAAAGAACAATAGTAAAACACAAAATCGTACTAAAAATGGAAATAAAAAGAGCATCAAGCTCTCAGGAATCCAGTCAATACACATTATCTTTAACTATAGTTCAACACCTCAGATGTGTCAGTCAATGTATCAAAAATTTCTAAAGCCATGACATCATCAGGACATTCATAAATAAAAACCTGTAATATTTTCTCCATCATAATTGTCACAATTAGCAAATTGAATTAATTATTGTAATTCTGCCTGACATAAAACAGGAGAAGACAGCAAGAAAAAAATAGTGTCTCTGTATTCAATGTATGTAAACTGCTGGTTCAACTGTAGATTTGTACTATTTTTGCTCAGGAAACAGAGCAGTTATACTTCAACATCCAAATACAAAAGCCTCCTGACAGGGTTAAGTTGGGACGTTCACAAGTCCAGACAGAGGGTCAGGAGGAATAACAGCTGGAGCTTTTTTTTTTTTTTTTTCAGCCATTTCAATTTCCTTTGCTTTCATCCACAGTAGCTGGCACCAAGTGCTACACCTCCCCGAGGGGCTACTGAACGAGTTTTACAGCCTTTGTTTTGTGTGTGTAATATTAGGGCTATACAGAATGTAATATTGATGGAAAATCCTTGTAGTTTGCTTAAAAGAAGACAAAGTTTTAAATCGGTGGGGTGAAGAGGGAGTACACGGTTTGATAGAAAAAAAAATAAACTTTTTGTAAAGTTTCTCTAAAAAGTATCTCACTCAATGGATTGACCTTGTATGTAAAACTGAGTTTGTTGTAAGAACCCACAGTGGACCAAGAGAAGTGGCTTATTGTTGTTGTCTGCGGATGTCGCTTGTGCGTCAGATTCATGGGTGTACTGGAAATGCATGAATACACAAAGGTTTCATAACCTTTGTATGTAACAAATAATAATATTACTGTGATTCATTGCTTTAAAAATGTTTTTAACGTTTTAAAATCTACCCAGTTAATCAAAATTAACTTGTATAAGTCCCAGTCCTACTTTAAGTCAAAATGTATTCAATGTCCAGACTTGAAGAAGACTTACATGGGCAGTATGATGTTTTCTAGGCACATAGTGCAGTTTTACAGCAAAGTGAAGTAACTATGTTTACTTCAGTTGTTAAAAAAATGTTATATACTATATATAAAATATGACTTAAAAGAAATTTGACATTGTAAATTAGCGCCTTGAAATTAGGGGAAGAGAGACAGAGACTGCGGCGGCAGCGTGTCGGTTGGTCTGTGTTACCCAGAAAGCAGTTGGGCACAATATCGCAACACCAACACCATTAATGAAACAATGACTTGGGCAGCCTACTATATAAGGTACTCGGGGACCACATCTTTATTATTACATGTCCACATTTGTAGAGTACGGAACAAATCGCGTCCCATATAGGTTCAATACGGGACGGTTCCGTATTTTAAGGGACGGGTGGCAACCCTAACTGTAGTCTATTCTATGCGCCTTATAATGCGGTGCGCCTTATATATGAAAAAAGTTTTAAAATAGGCCATTCATTGAAGATGCGCCTTATAATCCGGTGCGCCTTATCGTGCGGAAAATACGGTATTTCTCAAACAGGTATGAAACAATCAAAGCAACACTCCAGGTATGTTTTTGGTGAAGAAATGACATTATGACATGATGTAAAGCTCAAAAAAGTTGATTTCACATAATCTGGGCTTCTAAGGGAGTTCACAATACTGTTTTAAACTGATTCACAGTTCCCTTTCCACTCATTCCTTCACATTCTGAACATAACCACATGACCTCTCATGACTGCCTCCCCACCCACACACACCATATAAATCCCTGGCCTTGTGACAGCTGTGTAGCAGTATGTTGTGAGAGCTACAGGGATGGTTTCTTCTCAGAAATGTATTGCCATTTCTGTCATTAATGAAGTGTGACAGTAGGTCATTACTTCACATCCCGTGGACTGTTTGCACCCAATCAGCTGTTAAAGGCAGCCATGTAAATCAGGCTTTATGTTCCTTGATACGCTGCTCGTCTTGACTTTGGACGCCACAGCTGCAACATGAGCCACCGGCCTAAAGCTCCCTGGCACACGGTTGGAACTTGGCTGGATCTAAAGGGCTAACATAGAGAGATCTGTCCCACCGGTGGCTGCCAGCAGCTCGCTCCTTTTAACATGAGTAAAACCCATCAGGTGGTGGCGGATTATGGTTGAACTTTCCCTCCCTACAGGAAGAGTAGAAAAGTTGGTGCTGTGCAATTCCTGAGCGGACGCAGTAAAAAATAAAAGCCGTCATCAGATCTGAACTCAGACAGCTGTCAGCTCAGGGAGGCTGAGTCAGTCCAAGGCAACTGTTTTGTTTCAGACATGATTCACAGAAACTAAATCATCTTCATTAACTCCCTTTCCACTACAAGTGCTAATGCACTTGTAATGGAAAAAAAATTGTGATTTCCTTTGAAGAAATAAAGTTAAAATCACACCTGAATAAGCTTGTTCATGTGATAAGTCATTAAAAATCATGGCAGCAACAGATGTAAACAGTTACATGAGATTTATTCATAATTCTTTCAGTGTTAGTGCCCATATTATATTAGCCAATCAGAGGAGGCATTGGCATCTCAGGCGTTGGAGTGATAAGCCCCACCTACTCAGGAGCCAATACATGACCAATGTTTAGGGGAATTTTTAATCATTGATTTAACACAGTGTTTCTCAACCTTTTTCGGGCCAGCACCCCCCTAGCCTTTATCCAGGTCCCTCACCGCCCCCCACTTTTGTTCTTCAGCGGAAAAACAAAAGTTCCAGGTCCTTTTAATGCCACACAAATATGAGACAGAAACATAGAAACATGGATTATATCTTTATATAGATCTGTCTAATGAATTATCAGATTAATAGTTTTACTGGACAGAAATTACAAAGAACAAATCTGGTTCTTAAATCCTAATGAGTCAAACTGAAAGTGTCATGGAGTAATCAGCCTCATGACATTAACACTGACATGAAAAATAATATTGAAGAGATAAATATACCAAATCTAATTAAAAACATAAATAAGTGATAAGTTCTTTACTGTTATTGTCTGTAAGATATATTTATTCTCAGTATTAGATGTGGTCTCAACAAACCCATGGCACTTCAACTATATTATTTTACCTTTTATCTGGAAATGGTGTCTGTTTATTCTTGCCATACAGTCCACTGTATTAATTATTGCTCGAAAGGTCTTGCCATACCAGTTTATTCCTCTGTATTTACTTTAGTTTCTTAGTTTATTCTTGCATTTTGTTCTTCATTCATTTCCATTTTCATCTGATTAGTATTATCCTCTCTTGGTTTATTGCTATGTCCACTTTAGTTTCTTCCTGTTGTTAGATTTATTTTATCGTTTATTGACCATCATTAATCTTCACTCATCACCTCCTGCGCCGCCTAATCATCATGTGTTTCACATCATGTGTTTTTCCCTGTTCAGCGTCAGATTCTCTGTTTTTATGCCATAATTCACATATAGTTTGTCGCTCCGTTTTATGTCCCGCTTCTCCTGTTTCAAAGTTTTCCGCAATGTGCGCATCGTTTTTTTTAACCCCCTGTGGTGCGCAGCGTTCGGGAAACGTATCGATGGGGAAAAGGCAGACTGACATAAACCTTTTAAAATGACGGAAACAATGTCGGTATTCTGATTATTGAAATTTAAAAGTGCTGTTTTTTCACCCCCGTTTCATACCGGACCACTTACAGCTCCGGTGTTAAAATGAACGCTCTCTATTGTAGTATCACCCATGGAGGAATTTCTTTATTTAAATGGTTCATTTTTCAGAGGGACACACAGTGAGGGTATCGTGATTTTAGTCATTACATGTTTATAAGAGCGACTTTCTGTTGTCCTTCCATGGAAGCGAGCAGCTTTCAAACGGAAATAAAACACTTTAATATAAGTTGCTGCTTTGACATGATCACAGAACTGAAAAAAAACATTTGTACAAAAATACCAGACAAAGTGAATCACAGCAACGTCATCAGCCGGTGAGACGCTGAACTGATGCGGTGAAGCTACCAGTAGCAGGAGCTACAAGTTACAAACACTGAACAGAAGAAGAAGAAGAAGAGCTACCATCGATACAGTTTCAGCCAAACGTGTTTTAATGTTACACAATACAATTTTACCAAGTTGTTAAAAGTCTAAACTGGCATTGTTGTGCATATAAGGTGTATTTGACCAAACGCCCCCCAAAGGAATCCCAGCACCCCCCCTTTTGTAAAATTTTCCGCCAGTGCCCCCTACAGTACTCTGAACGCCCCCTGGGGGGCGGTACCGCCAACGTTGAGAACCGCTAATTTAACAGAAGAGTTATGGATTCAACACGTTCAAATGACACAACTTTTTAGGAACAATGATGTTGTCTGGAAAAAAAAAAAAAAAAAAAATCGTCCTCCTGCCACTTCCTGCCGTCTTCTTTGGTATTTCCACTAGTAGCAATGTCCAGTTGTTGATCACATGACTCATGTGATGCAAAGAAAGTGTTTTGCAAAATTCATTTACTTTGAAACAGCTGAAAAGTTTTTTTTTTATTTTTTAACAAGAAAAACATGAGTTTTATCAGAATTGCCATGTTTCCATGAAGCAAATTTATTTTCTTAATTCCAATTTGCAGAATTTTATGGTGAATGGAAACATGGCTATTGAGGCTTAATAATGGAGAGGTGACTTTGATTTGATAGAAATTAATCAGTAAAAACATTTGGAACAATTAAGAGAAAGCTTTGAGAGCAAATTTGACGGACAAAAACTATAATTTCACATCACTGAAATGAGTGTGCTGACACTTTAAAAGCATCATTATCATTTTATCAATATAATTAGACCGTATGTGTTAAAATTGGTTTCCAATTGGTATCAATTAAACACCCCAACGATTAAGGAGAGAAAAAAAGATTCTTTCTGCAGTGACATGTTTAATGGTCAGCAAGTCGTCCATAACCTTTTTAAAGGAAAAGCAAAGCAATAGACTGAACGAAAAAGATTATTAAACATTTATTAATGTTTAATAATGCAGTATACAGTATAAATAAAGCAACTTTAATAATATATATTTATTATTAATATATATTTTTTAAAGAATCAGAAGTGTTCTTGTTCACATACATTCTTTTCCTAGAACATAATCTATAACACAGTAGACGTCATGTCTTCAAAACAGGTTGCTGTCACATCAAAAATATTGAGCATTGCGTATTTTTTAAATCTTTTTTATTATTATTATTGTAACGACCCTTGTCAGAACTGCATACTTGAGATATGAAGTCCATCCGACTGGATGAAAAAGAAAACTTTTACAGGAATGTGTTTTTTTTCCAAGCTGCTCATCCAGTATGGTGTTTGTTAAACCTACCAGATCATCATAAAACTCAGTGTTTTACGTCATCCATGTTGTTTTGCTGTTGTCTGCCCTTACAAACATCAGTGACCATAAGCAACCTCCCCTGCTCTACTCTTTGCTTTGTACACACAGTCTGGACCCTCACCTACTGAGAAACTAATGCTTCCTGGAGCCATGTTGAAGTGTGAAGCGATTGGATCTTTTTCCATCTAATCAGTAATGTTTGGCCGTGGCGTATATAACACACCAGTTTGATGAAACCTACTGGAAATTGTAAGCCTCATCAAACTGTAAACAACCCCTATGGGGAGCAGGACCACTGCATCTTTGCCAGCAATAAATTTTCTTAAACATTACTCTTGCTCCACCTTTAATTGCTCAGTATTTGGAAGCAACATGGAATGAACGGCTTCAGTCACTTCCTCCGTTACTACAATTCAGTGCAGAAAATTGACGTCATCGTTCTCACCTCCTCCTTCCGTTCAATGACCGTCCGGTTGAAATTCTCTCAGAGAAATCAAGCTCAATAGGAGAAATCTCGGACAGAGTACTGAAAGGAAATGAGAATCCAGGGTTATTGCGATGGAAGGGAATGATTGGTCTATGGGTGACTTACAGACATTATGTGTACTGCACTTAGTAACTGCTTTTGCTTAGTCCAACTTACAAAATCCATGGTTTTTGCATTATGCTTTTTTTAAATAGTAGTTGTGTGGTTGTTTACTGTACAGGTAAATTTGCACAGCAAATTCAGAAAGCCTTCGCCTCTCTGTGCCTCCATGAACAGTTGTTAACATGAGCTCATTTAAACTCTTTATTCTCAGGTCATAGGTCAGGGAATGATACACATCTTGCAATGTCATAAGTTCCTTTACAAACACAACCAAAGCTGTGTTGGACGAAATCAGCGAGAAGCCTTTTTATTTTCAAAATCCCTTCTGTAATGTAGAACATTGACTGTGACATGGTTCATAATGATCGAAACAATGTGTGGTACATGTGTTTGTGTACTGTCAGTGGGAAACTAATTTTCCACCTATTCCCACTTAGTTATGCTGTCTCCCCCTTTTTCTCCTCCCCCCACGTAAAATTAATTTATGCTGCTTAAACAATGACATTCACAGGCTTGTCACAGCTGCGGAGGCTTTTCAACTTTACACATGAACACACATGAC
Organism: Poecilia formosa; assembly: GCF_000485575.1. Classification (NCBI taxonomy): domain Eukaryota; kingdom Metazoa; phylum Chordata; class Actinopteri; order Cyprinodontiformes; family Poeciliidae; genus Poecilia; species Poecilia formosa. The sequence continues at coordinate 195,067 of NW_006800159.1, read as the reverse complement.
AGCGGGGATTAGCGCTCGACATGACTCATACGACCAGCCACCGAGCGCGCCTCTCAGCAGCCATGTGATTTCAGGCATGACACTAAGTGATTGCTCAGACAACAGTACGACTGCACATAAAACTACCGCTGTTTGCCTCGGACAACCTTTCCAGTGCTGCTTTTATGTCTTTGGGCAGCTCGGCGTCTGATTCGTCGCTGCGGCTCTGGAATTCACCTTGAGGTGTTGCTAAAGCGGTCAGTCGGGGGGTGGGGAAGGGCGGTGAGACAAAAGGGTGACATTGTCAGTGAAATGAAAACAGCATCAGCAGAGGCGAGAGGTGGAAGAAGGGCGTGACGGCAGATGATCGCAAACGGCAACAAAGACAAATGCAAACTAGAGGGGACGCCGGCCGATGAATGACACCGAGATGGAGTGTGTTTGTGTCAGATCTGGCGACACGTGTACCTCAAACAGTGAAGAAAACGTGATGCTTTCCGCTCGCCTGTCAAACCACACATCAAGGATGTTGCATTCTGCAGTCTAGTTACACGAGTACTTGCGTTCCCCGCACGCCTGTCCTTATTTCCCCTCAACTGCAGACAGAGCCGATTGCAATATACTCCCTAATTCTGTAAAAAAGAACATATTTCATACATTTTGGCTTGTCATTTCTAAAGTGTGTCCTCAAATTGAAGAGTTCAAATGCAACGGGTGGCTTATTGCAGACAAAAGTTGCTGGTTAACTCCTTCAAAGGGAAAAAGGTCTCATGCCATTTTAAAAAGCAGCAGAGCAGAAGAATGTGCACATAAACAATTGCATGCGAGAACTGAATGTCAGAAAAATGTTCACCCTTATGGTAAAGGTGCCTCCGAACGGCGTTCCTACATGCTTTACCTCGTTGCATTGCCACTGCGCCTCAGATAACCCCTGCTACCGATCATTAAGCCGCGCAAATGTGGATCCAGCTGCAGTTCTGGCCATCAAAATAACTTTTTTTACACTTGCAGCCAAGAAAGATGAAAGAGCAGTCTAATTTAATTATTAGGGCATGTAGCTCTATCTCTGTGTCCTCGCAGGACTTCAGTCAGCCGTACAGCAGAGACTGCATCACCCGGCTGTTATGTAACAGAGTTCACATTAAAGCTTAAGCAAGTTTTGGGGGTGGGGGAAAGAGAGGGAATATTCTGTTTTCAGTTTTATTTTCCTAGGGGGCAAGATGAAAAGAGAGCTAAATATAAGAGAAGAACGACGGAGAACTTGATGAAAAAAGTGACAGGAAGCTAACATAACAAGGTCGGATATCTGTGAAGAGCTTCTTACTGGCTGGTTCAGCTCCGTCTGTACCGTCATGTTGTCATGATACTAACATTTCAAATATGATACCAATGCTAATAAAAACTATGTATACCTGATAACATTGTCGATAGCAATATTACAATTTGTCAACATTTGTAGTGTCTTAATTAGGGCAAAACAAACGAGGGAAGATCTAGAGTTCAACCCTCATTTAGAAAAATATCAAATTTAATGCTACATGTTTTATAGGCAGACAGTGTCATTTTATAGCACAATCAAGTTAAAAATATTAACTTCGGTTGTTATAAAAATCCTATATGTATTAAATATGGCTTAAAATAAATTTAACTCCTTGAAATTGGGCCTCTGTCTTTTTTGCGCAGTTCAGTGGTTGCCATGGAGATTAAAAGATTTCTCAAACATGCATGGAAGGATCATAGCAACACTCCAGGTATGTTTTTGATTGCTGAATTCAGAACTTCGCAGGTCACACGTGCATCTCGACCCCTGTCACTATGGGGATTGTGAAGACCCCTCTAGTGACTTTGTAAAGGTCTTTCATAGTTCTAAACATATCTGGTGTTTTTATTAACTTTTTGTTTCGTCTCATGCAGCCTGGATCACATGACCAGATATTCAAATTAGACGATGATGTCATCTAGCAACTGTTAAGCCAGCCAGCCAATAGAGACTTTCTTTGAGGAGGAGTTGAGGGGCAGGAACTCTCTTCAAAGCAAGCCACATCTAAAACTTAGACAAGATAACTCTGGTTTGTGTTTGTATAATTTTTGTGGCATGATGTAGGTTTAATTAAGGGAGTTGTATTGGTTCAACCTGTATCTACAATTAATGGTTGCATTTATACATTTCTGACATAATTCAGGCCATAGCTTTGCATCCATTGCTACGCGTAAGTCGGTCTCCCATTCCTCCATTGACCTGCATGACCTCGGCTCTGAAGACAGAGCACATCTTTGAAATAAGACAAGGAAAGTTCCCTTCATGAAGTAGTTTCTCCAGGATGTTTGACCATATATGAACCCAAATACGTTTGAAGAAAGGATCTCAGCTGAAGATTGAAGAAAATCTTCCTACTTGATGGATAATACTTCCTCCTCATGTTCTCAAAGACATTATTACTCATAGCTGCCTGCTAAGTAGCGAACCCGTTCCTGAGGCCATTGTTCCAGAACCTTGTTTCCCAGTGAAATAAGTATGAGTCCATTTTGCTTCAATGATGTGTGAGGTGAAATAATGTTCTCCTGCTCAATAGCTTTATGAGCTCTGTGCCATATTTTAATGAAATGAAATGAAACAGGCTTATCCGTTTTGTTAGCGATAAGTATACAAACTCCATGGGTGAACTGTCTTTAATGTCTGTGAATCCCACATAAATCCAGGAAGGGACATTTTCCTTCTCAGTGTAAAAAAATAGAGATAATCTGCCTTTGACCAGCTAAGTAATATTTTTCCAGGTAACTTAAGACCAGCAAATTTATAATCCCAAGTTAGAAACACCCAAGTCTTTCTAATGAGTCTCTTTGGGTTTTACTGTTGAGAAATCAGGTCACATTTTGCTTTCAAGACTCCAGAGCCCTGAAGTTACTATATTGTACTAGATTGTACTCCAGCGGTCGGAGCTCATCCCACAATCGGTAGGTTTCCAGTTCGATCCCTGGTCACATCCACCTCTGTCGTTGTGTCCTTGGGCAAGTCACTTCATCCGCCTTGCCACCATCAGCATGAATGGGTGAATGACTGAAAGTGGTGTGAAGCGCTTTTGGAACTTGAGAAAGTGCTACACAGGTACAGGTCGTTCTCTGTCCTCTGTCTTTGTAGTTATTGAGAGAAGAATCATAAAATAAGCATTTCATATGCTGATACAATAACCGGATAGTGGAAATGGACGTGCTGAAGCGAAATATCAACATTTCTGCATAAAACATGACCACAAACTTCTGATCAATCTTCATTTCCTGAACCTTGCACACGGTGAAGCTCATGTCAGGCTCTGGCTCCCCAGCCTTTCAATAAGATGCAAAACGAATCCAAATGTTCGTCTTCAACGTGACGGTTGAATCTCTTTGTCTTTCGTTTTTGTAGCTTCGTCCCAGAACCGTTTGGACCTCAGAACATCCTACATAGTTATAAAATGGCCGACAGATGGCAGATTTTTTTAGTTTTTAAATTCATTTTTGGAACATTTTGAGTAGATTCTGAATCGTAGTGAATGAGAATCAGGATTCTTCTGTGTGAATCGATTCTTTGGGACACCTCTGCTATCCATCCTAGCCCCGGTTTAAACTTTAGCAGGACTTTTCCTCTGACCTGATCTGTTCCTTAGTCTTTATGATGCTGTGTGTTCCTCTGGGGCCTTTGACCAAACAACTGAGATAAAACAACACACCGTGTACTAATTAGGTGACATTTAAAGACAGTTGGTTACACTAGTTGTATTTGTGAACATCAGAGTAAACAAGCTTTCCCTTCACAACGATGCTCCACTTTGGGTTAGAGACATAAAGCTGAGCCTGTTTGCACACCATAGACTGCATACAACAGTGTATGGTGTATGGAGCAAACTATAGTCTGTTTTTTTTTTTCGATAGCTGCTCAGTGTCACAGCTAGATGGGCATTTTCAGGAGGGCACATTCGGTGAGCAGGCTGAAGATGCTGATCAGATATCTGCTACTGGAAATCTTTATCTTGCCGTTGAGTTTGGCTGATGACAGAGAGCAAACTACTGCGACCAACAACACACACACTCAGCACACACTCAGGTGCACAGCAAGGGGAGGGTGGACTGGATCACAGAGAGGGAGGCTGGACCAGAGCAGCCTGAGAGCGAGGGAGGGAAATAAACAGAGCGCTCCATCGCTCCGGCCGCCAGTCTGAGAAAGAGAGCAACCACCGCCGCAGATGTTTCAGCCCGGAGAGGCGACTTAAGCCCGACTTCACAGAACTGTTCGAGGATCACTCTGGAGTGCTGCCAGTTGGGGATTTTAAACCTGCGGCTTGCTTTCCCAAGAAAGAGCCTGGATGGCACACTCTGACTGATTCAGAGGAAAAGCTGAGTAGTTTTAATTCCTGCACAGGGAGCAACATGCATATCCTGCAGCCGTACTGCATTAACAGGTTGGTACGGAGGAAATAGTTCATAGAGGCGCCTTCGTGTAGTTTCAGTAGTTTCAGCATGTAGTTTTTGTTCTGATCGTAGTGGTCACTGTTCTAAATTTGCAAATCCAATTAGTCGGTCAAGAAATTTCTCAAACATAATAACTTTCGATCAGCTAATAATTGAAGCAACGTTAAACAGCTGCTCAGTACAAACACACAGAATCTTCAGACCGACAGTGGGTTGTTTTGCTTTTGATGATCGTGCAGGAGGCAGCAGGCATGTGATTCTCTAAACCCTGTTTGCTAAATAAAGAGTCTGCTGTTCAAATTCCCAGCATACAACGCTTTCTGAGCAGCTTTCAGCCTCCAGGCTTTGCTTTCACGTTCCGCCTGTATTGCATTTGTTGGCAAGTTTTATAAATGTTTCCACATTTCAATTTGAATATTAAGTATGTACTCTTACTCTTACTCGCACTTTCAATACTAATTTAATTGCTACGCCTTCACTAACGATTAAATAATCATAAGACTAAAATACATTGTTATTATTATTATTATTGAGCAAATTATTATTGACTACATGTTATCATGCTTGTAGCGCCCCTATTGGTTAAAGTAACATTTTAATAATGTTTGAAATGCGTTCCGTTGATTCTGGAATCATACTGCCTCTGGTTCCAGCTCGTAACCATGGCGTCACACCGGACAGCCAGCTCTCCTGGACCGCTGCTGCTGTCACTCCTGCTCCGGTTGCAAAAACATGACCTGACTGAATTTAACTGAGAGTTTGTGTTTTTTTTCCCTCATTGCGGGCGTCTTCCCACCACGATACAAACCGAGCGTGTTGTGTTGTAATTAAACCTATAATGTACCCGCTCCACCGTGAAGAAGCAAGAAAAGGAAAATGTCAGCAAAAATTAGCTTTCTTTCTGGTTGGAGAAAGATGGGATTTGACAGCGAGTGAGAGACGTGGAGCCAATGGGAGAGGGAGGCTGGAGTTATCTAATGCTGCTGATGGAGGTTAGGAGAGGGGGGCGAGAGGTTCAAGGACAGCTGCAAAATAGGAAAACACTAGAATGAAATGAGGGGGGGATTTGGTGTGGAAGCATAGATTTGGAGGCAGAGATGGGAAAGGAGATGTGCATCCAGCAGGCGGCCGTGTGTGGATTGGCTGGTGCCGACCTCTCCCTGAAAACGGCAGGAAAGAGGAAACACAGAGAATCACAGAACAAGACAGGAGGCAGTAAAGAGATTACTAAAGGAATTATCTTCATCCTGGAAAATCTGCTTGTGCCGACTACCCATGCATGTGTTCGTCCATTGATATGATTTACTCAGTTCTGAGTAATCCCAAAAAAAACCACTGAAATGATAGAGTGGCCTGTCCTCAGGATACCTGGAGATGGAATGAAATGAGATGTAGGATTTAAAAAGAAATACTAAATTGTGTTCTAGTCCAGGTAAATATTATACACACCCTGATATCCTGTTGTAACCACAGCAGAAGGCGCAAGGAAAACAACTGATAAAGAGGAAAAGTATCAGATCAAACCAAAAAGATAAATTTAATAGAGGGTCAAATGGACCATCCGGCTCATGGGATGAGATTTGATCAGTTTTCTTATTCTTTCCAACAGAATAATGTAGAAAACAATCAGAGTTAAAAGAATTCAATTCAAATTCAAAAATACTTTTTTGATGCCAAATGGAAATTAAAAGGTTTCCCTTATCTTAGGCGTAGGACCAGGCATATTGTATCGTTGATTATCGTGATAGATTTTGTATCATGATAATTTTGATTTATAGTTTTAACTATTAATTTCAATTAATGACGTTTAAAGTCCCACAAAACTATCAGTACTGTAGGGATTGTTAGATTTACTATTTTCTCCACTGTCCAATGAGAGCATCAATAAATATATATATCAATCAATAAATATCAATACATTTGAAAATATGACTTAATGCAGTTACTGTATGTAGTTTAGTCAGTTAAAAATGTTTTTGTTATTGTCAGTTTTGTTGTTTTCACAGTAGTGCCACAAAATACTGTGATAAAACTACTGAAGTCCATATCACCCAGCTCCAGACCCATCATGCTAGCTTAGCTTACACGTCCTTCACCAGAACTAGCTATGTTGGCAACAGCTAGACTGGAAAAATTTAGCTGTTTTAATATCTCGTGTTTGTGATGAAAGAACCCGTCTCAGGGCCAGGAAGCAGAATATTTGTGCTTTGTGATCATCTGTCTTTCTTATATTCAAAAGTATTGCTATTAGTTAACTGGTTCTCTCTTTTGCCTACCCCATAAATTTCACAGTAAATATAAAAACTGTTTTGTTTTCTTAATCTTATTCATCTGCAAAAATATTTACTATTGCTTCCCTAAATATGAGCTTGTTTGTCAAGCTTTGCAAAATCAAATGTTTATGGTGTGTTTATGGAGAGCCTAAGCAGAGTGTAATAATTTATTGACAGAGGACAGTTGCTACTAATTCCTGTTGTTACTGAATTAATCTTTTAGACTCAATATTGTTTTGGGTCATGTGGTAAATTGACCCAGTTGTTAAACCCCCCGTACTGTCCAAACCGGTCCCGGATGAGTCAATATCCCAACGGTAAAACCTCGTTCATATAAACCTTTTCCTGATTGTTTGTCCTTTTTCTGTGTGCTTTCAAGGATTTAGATGCTGAGGATTAAGAGGCGCTGCCGACTTTTCCCGTTCTTTTTGTGGAATCCCTGTTGCCCACTCATCTCTCTTTCAGTGGCAGGAATTTCCAGCTTCCAGCTGTGAATGATTGAATTGAAGTGACATTGGGGTGGGGATAAAAAAATTGGTTGGCTAGATAATTTAGGGTTGGGCCTGCAGCAGCATCCTGTAAATCTGAACAGCTCACTGAAAGTGATATTATTAGACCAAAGTAGCTCCAGGAGGGAGAGAGTTTTTTGTTTTTTGGATGTTGTTCTCCTCATACTCTCGCATTTGGTCTTTCAAGCCCTGAAACTGTTCTTTATGTACAGTTGAAACCAGAAGTTTGTATACTGAATAAAAAGATACATAGTTAAATTTGACCAGACTTCTCCTGCTTTAGGTCAACTGGAATTACCTGAATTATTTTTATTTGCTAAAGGAAACAATAATAGGAGGCAGGATATGCCAGATTTATTCATTACATCATGTTTTCAAGATTAGAAGTTTACATACATCTCCTGGGTATTTGGTAGCGTTGTCTTTAAACTACATGAATTAGGTCAAATGTTTTGGGTTTCTTTCCACAAGATTCTCCCAATAGTTTGCTGGAGTTCTGGTTCATTCCTCCCGATGGAGCCGGTGGAACTGAGGCGGGTTTGTAGACCACCTCGCTACCACACACCTTTTCAGACCAACCTACAAAATCCCTGTAAGACTGAGATCAAGGGCTTTGTGATGTCGCACCAGAACTTTGACTTTTTTTTTTAAACTTTGGAACCACTTTGACTGTTTACTTCGAATCATTGCCATTTGTCCAACTACACTCAAGCTTTAACTTTCCTTCTTTAGCTTCAATATTCCCTCATATAGTCTATCCCCTTGATGCCATCTATTTTCTGAAGTGTTACCTGCAGCAAAACACAACACAACATGATTCTGCCACCCCGGTGCTTCTTAGTTGGGATGGAGTTCCCAGGCTTACAAGCATCCCACTTTTTCCTCATTATGGCCAAACAGTTGCACTTTAGTTTCATCAGAACACAGAACATGTCTCCAGTAAGGGTGTCCCAATCCAGTATGGACATTGGAAGTCTGTCCGCTCCATCATTTCTGTCCAGCAGTGCTTGTATCCCACACACAGACCCAAAGGTTAAAAATAAATAGGTCAGTTGTTCTCATACTTGTTGCTGTTGACTACGTTCTCTGTTTGAGTAATATCACTTGATCAAGCCTTTTTAACATTCCACACTAAAAAATAAGTATTAAAATTATGTATGATTTGTCCTGATATTGAATTGGGTCAATATTAGTATTGTTTGATACGCAAAGCTACAATATTGGTGCCGTATCGGAAGTGAAAAAGTTGCATCAGGACACCCCTAGTGTCCAGAAGTGAAGGTTTTTGTCCCTGTGTGTGTCTGCAAACTGCAATCTGGCATTTTATGTTTTGTGTGGAACATTAAAAGGCCGTTCCTCCTTTCTGAGTGACTTTCAGCCCATGTTAGTACAGCACACATTTCACTCTGCATAATGACGCTGTCTCACTGTCCTACAGTAGCATCTTCACCAGGTCTTTGTCCTGTGATTGACCTGCACATTTTGGATCAAAACCCATTCAACTCTGGAACTCAGAACCCGCCTCCTTCCTGAGCGGTATGATGGTTGGACATTCCCATCATGTCTATAGAGGCGTGCAATGTTTTTGAACAGATGAACGAGGAAACCTGAAGCATCTGGAAATTGTTCTCATTTCACTTCCTGGTATCCTGGCTGATTTCTTTTGACTTTCCCGTCACGTCCAACTCGACAGCAGTGTGTTCGAGGTGTGGCCAAGAAATACATCCATAGGCATTCCTCCGATTAGCTCAAATGTGTCAGTTAACCTGTTAGACATCTCCAAAGCCATGTTATTTTGTTCTTGCTATTATCACTGATCCCTATAATGTTGCTGTTTTCCTCCAGATGGCCAGATGTGCCAAAGAGAAAGAGGAAAAACAGCCAGTGCTCCATGAAGAGCATGTCTGGTAAGCATTGTTAATCTCTTCCTCCCTCATTCGGCTCATGTTTTCACCTCCAAACAGCAGAACGCGCAAAACCGAGCACAATTCAAAACAGGTTCCCGCTGAGAAGCTCAGGCTAGAGGATTCAGCCAGGATCCAGCTGTGGATTCAGTCAGTGACTCCACAGCTGGCTCTCCGGAGCTCTGAGTGGATTCCTCTTTTGCATTAAAGTAATAATCCCCTCTCCACCACTTTCCATTTCCCCTCTGAGGCTTTGTTGGACAGAGTCACCCACCGAGGTGTGATGACCTGCTCAGAGCTGGTGATAGGAATATGAAGGCTCGGAGTTTAAGTGAACTGTTAGGTGAAGTATTGTTATTTAAAACATAGGAAATGAATACAGGAACATCCAATGTCTCATGTTTTTGCACCACTCAGTGAGTCAGAAAGCAGTTGATACTTCACTTTTTACTAGCATGGTATTCAGCATTACATTTTTTATTGTTTATTTTATTTTATTTGTGTAAAGTGTGAAAAGTAAGATGCATACAGAAAGGAGTAGGGTGAAATACGTTTATTCTTCTGCCTGCCTCCTTTTCAAATAAATAGTTTTTAAACTACATATATTTACATTGTGAATGTGAATATGTTAGAAAGAAATAATCTCAATCAAAATAGCAACAAAAAAGTTATAAAGGATTTAATTATTTTTTTGTCTATGTCAGTTGAACGCTCAGTTATATTTACATATAATTAATTTAAATGAATGTGTTATTTTTTAAAAACTAAAATAGCAGTTAAATAAGAGTTAAATATACAAACTTATGAGAAATGTCTCAGGGATGTTTTATGTTTGTTTGTTTGTTTTTGTTTTTGTTATTGTTATTGTTGTGTTTTGGCCAATTGACAATGTTTTATTTCATAAAACTTTCACCTGCCCAACAAATCTTAAAGGAATCAGATTTCTCTTTAAGAACTATAAGAAACTATTAGAACAGCATTGTAGATATTTTATTTTTATCCTATTCTAAACATGACTGCTCATTAATTATTTTAGTAGCAGAGAGCAGTTTCTGTAAAAAAAATAAATAAATAAATAAAATAAAAAAAAAATAAAAAA